>NC_058030.1:11487345-11787345 GCF_019176455.1 Solea senegalensis | reverse complement strand
GGACTGAGATATGAACATTAACCCTTAGTGCTCACAGGTGCACCCATGGTATTTTGACATGGGAACAATACACAACTGCTTACATGGACATCCTGGGTGTGTGTGTATATAGGTCACATATTCAGGCTTTAAAAACAAATCTTTTTTGTTGTTGAGTCAAAGTTATGATCCATTTCATATCACATTTTTAGTAGTGAAATAAAGTAGCAATAATAGTGCAGAAGTCACAAAATAGATGAGCCAAGTAAACTTTGAAGTGTTTCCAAATTTCAAAAATTCAATCAGATTTTACATTTTGGGTAGTTTTTGCCCATCCGATTGCCTAAGTTGAGCTGAAAAAAAGGATATATGAAACTCTCTATTGCACATTCTCATACCCTCTGTCTATACTGTACGTTTAAACATAGTAATGGAAAAAAGCAGCTAAAATGCTCTGTGTTCTAAGCGTTAAACGTTCATTTAGGTGAACTGGATATAGGTTTCAGCTAAAGGGGCTGCCATCTTATTTCCTGTAAGGAAATGTCAAGCTCCACACAGCGTTTACTCCAGATGACATTCACACGAAAGGAAGGTGAACCCACTACTCTGAAAATACGTGGCCGTACTGAACTTTTGCTCATACCACATAAACAATACTGCGGAACTGGACCCCATCTTTATGAGGGGAAAATCCATGTGTACAAATGGGGCATCATCCATCATAATCATAATCTGGAGTTTGCCTGTTGGGCAGAGATACAAATAAGAAATACTAACCACTAGCTTATGGTTAGAGCTGCAGCAACAGTGAGAGTAGGTCATGTCAACAATAATGGATGCTAGCGGAAATTGCTATTAAAATGATATACAGTACAATGCACCATTGCTCTCAGGGAAGGAATGTGATATGGGTTTTTAGAGACAAACTCATTTAGAGCAGAATGTCGTTTTCCATTTCAGGTATTCCAAAGAAAATACTGCAGACATCAACAAAACCTCCAAGATACACTTCGAGGATACAATCCAAGAGAGTTTGAGGAAAGATTTGAAGAGTTTTCAATGTTCTTTTTGCTCTAAAATCATTAACCATTACTGGTGTCTTACTGGTGTGCGTTCGTAATGTTGGCGACCCTTGTGCAGGTCAATGACCTGGCCATCCAGGGACCAGATGAACGTGATGTCCAAAGAGGGGTCATGTGATGCGGCACACTGCATCCAGGCATTCTCACCCACGTTAATATCTGCGTTGGAGGGTGCCAAGGTGATCTTTGTGGCCTCTGGGGGGAAAAACCACAAGAGGATGAGGAGATCAGTAATGATTAAAAAAGAGGTTATCTTACAGCAAAACAGCAACATTACAGCAAAATAGTTACCACAAAAAAGGGAGTATTGAGTTGTCCAATAGTATAATAAAGTACATTCATTTTATATGAAATTACTGGAAATGTTCAATGTGCACAAATGTCCAGAAGAGGGCAGTAAAGAGCTGTACTTCTTGTATGACCAGAGATAAACTGTAAAAACCTAAAAGTGTTTGACAGCTGAGATTGTACATCTAAAAAATCTGACATGCACAAAACCAATGTAATAATCTTGTTTTCAATCCCACTGTCTCAACACGATCATAATCTCAACATCTCTTCTCATTTTTCATTCAACAGTGAAAAATAAGGCCTCGTCTCAGCACATCTGATCTGACACAGTATCCCGCCTTGGTCCTTTAGGGATAACTGAATATCCACCAATAGCCAGACGGTGATTATTCACCAACCCTGGTTGCAACGTTTGGAGGCAGAGACAGTTTTGTGAGGATTGAACAAACTTCAAAAAAGGAGCCATGAAGAAGTTGATGAGATGAGAATTGTTCAGTTAAAACTTGCCTGTTACCAACAGTGAGCCTGTGCTGTTCGCTTTGCCTCGGTCATTCTCTGCAAAGCACGTGTACCTGCCATCATCTGCTCGGGTCACGTTAAGGATCTCCAGGCTTCCATCCTCCAAGATGAACACCCTAAGGAGAGACCAGAGGCAGTTCATCTCACACTGCAGAGAAAGAACTATATGGTATGAAATATTCAGCACAACGTGAGGGTCAAAAGTCCAGCATGTGTTGTTTCCGTGGGCTTGTATGGGGATGATGAAAAATGATGAAAGCGCTCTCCATGTCTCCCAGTTCCCCAGTACATACTGCATATCGTTTTCCAAGGGAAGAACGCAGTATGAGAACTTGAAACTAGTTAGCAAGAGGCAACTTTAAATTGGGCTGAAGGCAAAGGCAATGTTTGATTCATCTCTGTCTGAATATATTTAATATGCATGCATGACAAACAGCATCATAGCAGCTGGACCACCACTGCTCCACACCCTCCCTCACAAAAACAGCAGCCACTGAGAGTATTAGGAGGCATATGCTGCATATAGCTGCTGCTCTTCCTCTATGGAAGTCTCCCCTATGGTGAATGGGGTTGTGCTGGGTGGGGGGGGGAGGTTAGGCTGTTTTTTTTGTGGAGGGTTTTTTTTTTTTGTCAGAGTGGAGCAAAATACAGGATTTACCCATCATGTCTGACCAGGCTGATGAAAATCAATGTCAGACACTGACAGCAAGGCAGTGCAAGTCCAACTTCCATTCAGTGTATAATAGATATACAGCTAATCTACTAGTCTACATGAACAGGTAGTGACTGGGTAAGACAGATGTGTTAATCTGTGTAAATGGGTGGGTGTGAATGGCAAAACCATAGTGACAAGAATTCATCATTTACCATTCAGTCACAGATAAAGTCATAATAAACCAGCCACTTTGAATGACTATAATGTATGTGCAGTAATATTTACAGAGGACAAAATAAAGTAGATATTCCATTTCATGACGTGGCTGCTCACCTGGTAGAGTTGGAGAGCAACTCTGTGTCTTTGCTCCAGGAGAAGTCGGGTTTTGGCGCGGCTTTGGGTCGACATTCGATCACCACTCGGCCGTTTCTTGCTGCCAGGACTGTCTTCACTGGGTTGTGTTCGAATGTTGGCGCACAGGCTGAGGAGAGACAGTATGGATTATTTATCACAAAGTCAAAGTCAGTCAAAAATGTTTCTTTATGACACGTTAAGTTCATAAATTGAAGTAGCATATACTTCTTTTTAAACGACCCAGGTCACATGTATGTTGCCTTTTTTAATGTATTACCGAGCTTCAATTAGTCACACAGGAATGTGACCTTTAAAATGTGACGCAGCGGTGCCTGTGCATGAGAAGTGTGACTCACCAAAAACACGCAGCTCTGCATTGGCATAGATGACTCCGTGGTGGTTCTCTGCTATGCACTGATACATCCCTGAATCATCAAATGTCAAGCTGCTGAAGCTAAGCTCTTTCCCATCAAGCTGTGGAAAGAAACAGGGTGATAACATTGAAATAATCGTCAAGCTGGAAATCGCCAGTGGTTTGTTGACATTATGTCAGCAGTACAGATGACAATTAGTTAGACTGGGACTGGGAGGGGACTTCATTAATAACACAACGTTGTGTTCAGTATTCAACACCCACTCTGCTGTCACTTTCTTGGGTATTTCTCATGCCTGATGACAGTTGTCCCTGTGTAGGTTCACACAGTCCATGCTGGCACCAGCTCAAAAATAACAGACACTTGCTCCTGACATGATGTGTGCCCACAGTGCCAGCTTCCTGTCACCGCCGTGCTCCTGTAATAGCCTTGAGATGCACAGCAGTTGTAGGGGCCCTAACAGAGTTGCTCAGGGGAGTTCTAACTGTTCAGTTATAGGAGGATAAAAAGTCATGAGCTTGAATATTACCCGTTCTCCATTTTTCAGCCAGTGTATGTGTGGTTTGGGTTTGCCGCTGGCTTTGCAGGACATAGTGTACTCGCTACTGATGTCTTTCTCCATGCTGCTGATGTGTTCCACCCACTCAGGAAAAGCTGCAAAGGAGAAGGATTCGGAGTTAGAGTGCAAAGTGAATGAATAAGATATGATATGAGGTTTGTATTTACATTACTTCAGAAGGTGTCAGGTCTGAAAAAAGATAGTAGAGATAGTAGTGGTTGCTGATGAGAACGGCTTAGAGGGGCTGGTGGCAAAGGACCTTTCATAAAACATGAACTTTTGAGTCAGTGTGTTTTGAAAGAACACGGCTGGTGTGACCAACACCATGCTACTTACCTTCTACAGAAACACGTGCAGTGTGGTAGTCCTTCCCTCTTGAGTTCGATGCCTCACACTGATATGTGCCGCCATCTTCAAACTGCACATTGTACAGGTGCAGATGAGCCCCTTCCATTCGCACCTCGTGATTGGATGGCATCGGCCCATCTAATTTCTTCCAGTTGATCTCAGGTACTGGACTGGCAATGATAAACAAAAATACAAATAATCCACAAGGCATGCTTCCATATGTAATACATATGTGATACAGTTTGTGTTTAAAATGTCAGTTGTCTGACTGCATGTACTAATGTGGTCATTCATCATATAAAGAAGCTTCTCTGGCTAAGAAGAAGAAGAAGACGCTTTTTCTCTTACTTTCCCAAAGCAAAGCACTCCAAGGTGATATTCTGCCCCACCAGAGCAACAGTATCTGAGAACTTGACGATGAGGTCAGCGGGGTATTTCCTTATCGGACCTGAGAGGAATAACAACATCCCAGAAAAAGAAGACTCACTCAGTTTCCCACATTTGGAAAGTTTAAAATAATTTCATGTTCATATTAACCATTGTAGTGTTGGAGTTTGCAGTTTGTTGCATTTGCAGTATCACAGGAGTTTGTTGTACTGACAATAGTTTGTTATGTCTGTTAATCGCAACTGTGATATTATGGCTGTGTAAATATACATATCTCAAATGTTTAAAAACCCAAACAAATGAAAACACACTACAAATGAAAACGCCTGGGCAAAATGCAAACCTACTGAGACGGGATCCTGCAATACTTGTGAGAAAACCAAATAACTGTTCAGTGTTGTGTTCCCCTGTTCAAGACCCATTTGGTGCAGATGAAGCTGGTTTGAAGAAAATAAGCATCTGAAGAGATGTCCCTGAGGAAGTCGTTGACATAGCTGCCTAGTTTCCGTTAGTAACTCTTAAGATTTGTCTCTGCAAATACACAGAGTGTTGAAGAGAAACATGTTTAGTCTCTGGTGCCTTCATCTCGGAGGGGATTTGTGTTCCATTTTACTCTTTAACATGTTGGCTCTGCTCTAAAGCAACTTTGTTGTGTGTCAGATGTGTTCATTTAAAGGGTGTGTGTGCTATAACCTCATTAAATGAGAAACAAACACTACTGTAATTAAACACTGTTGTGAAAAATGTTGATTTGGTCTTTTATATGCATTATATAAGATCAATAGTTGTAAAAAGCTCCTTCACTACTATTATCATTTCAGGAAACATCATGAGAAAGTAACTGGAAATACAGCGGTTGGTAAGAAGTAAAGTACTAACGTTCAGCCAGAGGCATAAGGGGGATGTAGTTGGAGAAGACGCTCTTGGAAATGGACGGACTGGACGCAATGCAGGAGTAGTTGCCAGTGTCTGAGGAGTCCACCTTGGAGATATAGAGGTTACCGTTTGTCTGGGAGACAAAGCGCCTCTTGTCCAGCGGGATGAAGGTTGGGAATTCATTGAGGATCCATCGGAATGACAGCTCAGCTGTGCAGAAAGAGACGGGAACAAAAAGCCACCTGTCAATCAAGACTCTTGAATCCCAGCCACAGCTACAGCTTTGAAAAGAGCCAAAGAGATTACAGATAAGAGCTGGCTCACTTTGAATATTCTTAACACGTGCGAAATTAAAATGACACAGTTGTTCTGTGCAGAGGGAAACGTAATATTCAAGCATCCATTGACCTTTCAGATGAGACCAATATTTTTCTAGTATAGGAGTAGGAGTGTAATAGCTACACTTAGCACATAAGCTTGTCGAGATAATTCTGGCACTGCGGAGAGAGTTTAATAACAATACTACTCTCAGACTGTTCCATCAACATACATAATTATTATATGTACAGATTTATTAATCTTTTTATTAACATAATAAAAAAATACTAACCAGTAACAGAAAGGAAAACATCTTTACGTTGACGAAGTAACTTGAACTAAACATGGGATCGTTTTAAATGATTTTACATCCATGAGTGGATGGAAATAAAGCCAGCATATGGTTGCAGAGAAGAAAAAAAGATTAATGTCTGATAATGAGACCTTGACAGAGTCAGAGAGGTCATTATTTTTATGCCTTGGAGCACATTAAGAAGGGTAATTCAACCCAATGCCAAGGGACAATATATCATTTCATTATTTCACTAATTGGGTTCGTTACTCTAATTAAAAAAAAAAAACAATGATATGCTGTTAAAACAGAGTTTGCAGCACGGTGTGTCTGATGATTGTTTAGGATTTAATATAAGTGCAGCATCTGCAGTCCACATTCCTCACAGGGCTGTGGACTGCAGTGCATGAACCCACTACTGTCTACTGTGAATTCATCACATTCTTCAGCAGGTGCACACTCTGCTGTCACTTACTGTACCTGGATAATGTGGTGGGGGAGCACAGAGCAACACTGCCCCCTGTCCCTCTTTGATTTTAACTGTCTCCCGCTCCTCGGATGAGAAGAGATCGAGATCTAAGAGAGACAGAGACCAAATTCTATTGTAAAACAAAAGTCAGGCAGAATCTATTATGTCTTACATTGCACTTTCCACTTGTCCACAGTTTAAATACACTTCATTTGCATGAACATGCAGCTTTGAGCTAGGTTCATGTAAATCTTATTAGCACATTACTGCAGCCTGAGCAGCTAAGCCACTTACATCCAAACTGGACCGAGCCCTTCTGGCTGACGACGGCGCCGAACATGTTGGAAGCCACGCAGAAGTAATTTCCTTCATGTGTGGTTTTGATGGGGTTGCTGATGACCAAGTTGCCTCCCACTAAGCTATAGTGGTTGCCTTCCTCATCCAGATCAATTTGCATGTTGTCCAGCCTCCATCTGCAGGAATAACAAGTGAGTGTCATTTTCAAAGCAGTCAGAGTCACTGTATAAAATGGACTGATTTGGATGGACTGAAAATTGTCGTTTTATTTTGTCACAATACTACTCGTCAGATCAGTATTGCAATGTACCTCAGTGTAAACAATCTTCCCTAATCTATAGCATTGTGTTAGAAATAGTAAATTCCATTTTTCATTTTGAGAAATGACCTACTATTGTTGATATGAGCAGTAGTTGTAGCTGATTTCTTCCCCTGTGAGATCTAGATTCTAGCCTGTCTGATGGTAAGACTGATTTGGAGGATGCAGAGCAACGTCATTTACATACATTTACATGTAAATTGAAATGATCAGCTAGAAAATTTAAGTGGAGACATGATCATTGCGGAGTGCGTGCTACAGCGGCATCTTCTTTCGTCTCGTGTGCCATATTTTGGCATTTAAATTACAATTACTCTTAGTATGCGGAAAAACACACAAGTGTATGAAAAAAAAAATGCTACTGCACAAAAATGTGTGGTGTGTATCTGCAGAAAACAGAAAACCACAGAACTGAAACATCTTGCCAGGAATGGTAATTAATCTCTTAATATGGGGGGAAAAAAAACAAAAAACATCCATATGAAAAAAAATGTAATTGCGCAAATGTGTCCTGTGTTTTTGCAGAAAACAGAAAACCTCAGAAGTGAAACATTTTGCCGGGAACGGCGGGTAGTAATGAGTCTGGTGTGTGAGGAACATATGTTACTTGTATGTGGCAGGTGGATTGGCTCGAGCGCGGCAGTTTAGGGTGATTTTGGCCTCGGGCGACTCCTCGGGGTAGATGGTGTCCATCGGCTGCTCCTCAAACACTGGCCCGAAACCCGCGGCTTCATCTGGGGTAAAAAAACAACAAGCTGGGTCTGACTTACAAACAGGATATATCAAAGTGTTGGGGAGTAAGCCCCCTGTCTGGCAGTTCTGGGGCAGATTCATCAAAAACAAGACAGCTGGGTTCAGACGTGGCACACACTACAAATATACTCCGACTATGGCTACTGAGGAGGAGTCTGACAAACCCCGCACCTCTCTGATGCTTAGTGGCTGGTTTATGATAAATCTGCATTGTCGTTTTCATTAATATAATCCTAAACTCATTTTGAAGCACTGAGTAATAGGGAACCGCTTTATTCCAAATCCCAGCGTCACACCGATCGTGACTTGCCAAATCAGTTGCACATTCATCTGTTGTCGAGGAAAAAGATATCATTACAAGCTAATACAAATCCCCAAAGCAGGAACGTTAGCTCGATTTTAAAATAATCCCACACTCTTTCATACTATGATCGTCAGTGCTATGAGGCTAACGCACAAACGAGTTCTCTTGATGAAAATGCCTTCACTGGATCAGTCTGCCATTATACCATCAACACATATGTACAATTAGCCCCAATTACTCATCAAGGCATATTATGAGCCGTGACATGAATAAGACAGAAACACAATACGGAGCTATGAATAAGCAATGAAGTGTGTTCCCAATCGCTGATTATTCTCTCAGATCAAGAGTGTGTCTATGTGTGCGTGCGTGTGTGTGTGTGTGTGTGTGTGACTCCCTTGTGTCTATGGATTCTAAAGACAGCACAGCTGACACCTCAATGGGGAGAAGCTCTCTCACTCTCTCTTTTAGTGAAATCCCGCTTCTATTTGTCACTTCAACCAGGCCTGCATTGGCGATTCAAAATAAATTCTCTCTCTCGAAATGTCATATTGACTAAAAATGCACAACCTTTCAAACGTCTACACAAAAGCCTTTTGTTTCCACGATATCCTGTCACCTGAGACTGTATTCTCAACATTATTTACAGCCACAAAAGCTGTGATTCAAGTTATTTTTGGAAAATCGACAAAAAATGAAGAACCACATTAACTCAGGCAGAGAAACATGCGAGCGCCGCCATCGATGCAGACGTATCTCCGAAAATGATGCCATGTTTAATCACAACTGCATCTGTTGCACATCTGTCTATCTGCCTCTGCATTCAGGAAACTAAAGTATTAAAAGGTAAAGAATTCCTAACCAGTTTGAGAAGGAGGCAGCAATTAAGATGTTAGGAGACTAAAATCCACTCCCACTCTACTCCACACACTCCAGCAGCCAACCATGCGCATGTGTTTGACACGAAGACAAATCCCATGAACTGTGAATTACTGCTGGCTGAGAGAGAATTACTCATACTGTACGTGCAGCATTGTGGGGCTGAGGGAAGGCAAATGAAGGGAGAAGCTATGTTCTGGGAACAAGAGAGAAAGAAAGAAAGAAAGAAAGAAAGAAAGAAAGATAAAACACAACTGAAGGGAACAGGATGACGAGAGTAAAGAGAATAAAGTCAAACCTATTCTACTGTTGGACTTTGGGTGTAAATTGGAGAGAGTGGAGTGCTGGTGCAGTCTCTATGGTTTCTCTGTAATGTGGGATGCGACAGATGGTGGAGGGAAGTGTTGAAGCAGGCCACATAAGGCCCGCTGCCTAGAGACTGACACATGACTCTTACTTTTCCCCTGCATCGCTTCACTTTCTCTGTCTATCCGTCTCTAACTGGCCGTCCTCTGACTTATTTTTTATCAGTCTCACTGACAGTATATCCTGCTATCACACTCTGCTACTCCCTCGTTACATTTCCTTTCCTTCTTAGGTGTTTAGGTTTACCATAAAATATAATATGTCTAAATATAAAATGATGGCATGTAATAAAGGCCCCTAGTTGGAGTGAAAATGGATATTGTTATATTTGCTGCACTACTTAGGCATTATTATCTCCTTATCGATTTTGTTCTACTTCTCAAGTGATTCAAATGTTTTAATTTCCTTCCTCTTTTGCTGTACTTTTAAAACCCTGGAACTTTCCCTTTGAATTTGAGTCCTGTCCTCTGTCCTCCGTCCTCTGTCTTCTCTCTTTCAGAGACTGTTTATAAAAGAAAGAAAGAAAAACTCTTATCTGTGTGCGTCTCAGGTTCGGTTCTCTTTTTCGCTGAATCATACCCCTTATCTGTTTCCTCTGTTGGCACTACTACCACAGTGGCTGTGGATACACTTATTTGCTGGTTAAACAGGGGAGTGATTATTGCCTGTCCCCTCCCATACAAGAATACAAAGGAAAAAAGGGACAGTTCTCTCAGGACAGACACATAGACACTAGCCAAAAGCCATCGGTCTCAAGGGCCTGTTGGACCTTTTTCTCACTGATTCAGCGAATGACCAGACAGGTTGACACTGTCATTTGGATTTGAAACACCACACTCACACCCTGTTATTTTAGGAACATCCATCCATTTCTAAAGAGACATCAATAATTTATTGAGATATCAAATATAATTCTAAATCCATGGCATCATTTGAAACCACAGTTTCAACACCAGTCAACATAAATCAGCTATGATATATCCTCCATAATAATATTTTCTCTTGTTTGTTTTTTGAATTTTCAGCCATTTTACAGATTTGCAAAGACTATATTGAGTGTGCGTTTTTGGCTCCACATGTACATAGTTTCATAATTACTGAAAATCCCCACTTTATCCTCCAGTGAATTTAACTTTGACGCACAGCTGTGGGTTTTAGCTACGCCTGCACCATGCTTTGTGTGCATGACCACAAGACTGTCCAAATGGGACAGACATCAGCACAGTGTAGCTGTAATTATACATAAACCCCTGAGCCACACAATGAGCTACACTGGCAGACAAAATACCTCCTGGAGTGAAAGATCTATTGTTTGTAATTTTCTGCATTCATTTGATTTATTCTGATTCACTGCAGTCCAGGTATTTTATTCGGTCAGGTATGTGGTCGACGTCAGTCAAACTGGATTCATACTTAAACAGAGGAGGCTTCGACTGAAATGCTTCTTATTTGCTTCTAATTGAGCAACATCAAGCATCACTTAACACCATTGTGACTCATTGTGTTTGAATCGCTTGCGTTGTGTTTGGCAGAAGAGGAGAACTGGTCAGCTCATCAGCGTCAGCCAAACAAATCACATTACATGACACAGGCGAGGTTGTCCTCTCCCATTACCGATGTTTTTGTGAGACAAAGTGCACCCAACAATGACGGATGCCCGCAGACATCACATTATTCATCATTTTACCGGCATTAGCAACATTTGGAAGAGTTGTGATGGTGATATGATATCCTCTGTGTCCTCCACTGTTGGGTGCACTCCAAAAAAAACACATAAAGCAAAGCAACAGACCCACAATGCAGTTTGTGGACGCTGCAACAGTCAAAGAGAATGAGAAGTGTTTAACACCTCCACCACATACATGAGTCCAGCTGTCATGACCCCTGGATCTTTCAGGCACTTTTTTGTTGAACTAGTAATCTGTTTGGACCTTTTGGAGTTCTGGTTTTAGTTCTCGGTCTGGTGTTCAGTTCCAGGTTTCCTGTTTTATTTTGAAGTTGGCCCGTCTTCCCTGATTGTCTGCCCCGCCCTAATGAGTTTCACCTGTGTCTCGTTTGTCACACCTGTGTTTGATTGTCTCTGCCTCCCCAGGGTCTGTGTTGGTTCATTTTGATTTGTTGGGTTTGATTTAGGGATGCACTGATTCCCGATGATTCATGGAGTTTGAACTGCCAGTACTGATATTAACTGATTCTGATTTCATTTTTTCAAACCACTTAACATCACACGGAGTGATGTATTTTCTATCTTTTCTTTAATAAAATTCCAACATAGAAATACAACCAACTTTTCAGTCAGATGTGAGTCTAGATGTGTTGTTACTGCAATACTGAATAGTGCCACAAGGTGGCGGCACCTCCTGCTCCGTGGACATCCCCAAGAAGGGGCTCTCAGTAATTAATTGGTGCTGGCTTTGTATGGTCGATGTGAATACTGGAGAATAAAGCTGCCGTGTGGAAATCCCCACTTCTGTCTGTTGACTCTCTGAGCTAACTTGCTATCTGGAGCCTCTGCTAACCCGTTAGCCTCTCCACTGCACGCTAAAAATCGGCATATCTCTGTCTGACCGGCTGGTCGCCGATGGCCGATCATGTGAAAATCGGCCATCAATTGGTGCATCCCTAGTTGGTAGTTTGTCACATTCCAGTCCTGTGAGTTGCTGTTTCTTCATGCTCTAGTTTGGTGTGTTCCTGGTAAGCTCCTTGTGTTTCTGCGCCACGTTCTTTTTGGTTTTTGTTTTACTCTTTCCATTTTGCTTCACTATTATTTAGTGCCAACCACAACACCAACCGTGTGGCCCTACCAACCATCAGTGTTCATCTTAAAAAGCATTATGTGAAAAATAATGCACAATATTGTCACCACTCAGACAGTACGAAGGACAATACGCAAAGTCAACCTTTACAGAAGAAATCCATCACTCATCCATCACACTTTCCATCAAACGATGAAATGAGGTGTGGTAAATACTGGCAGTAACTTTCTTTGGTTCAATCCGGGTCCCGCTTGTTTGGCATCAATGAGTCCAGGACACCCACATCCTGACTGCACAGTGAGACGTGGAGGTGACACTGTGCTGATTTGTAATTAACAGTTTATGTGGACATAAACATGATTTTACAAGTGCATTAACACATTCTCGTTCAGCCTTTATTGGAGTTTGAAAAGTACACAGCATGACGTTTATCTGTTGGAGCATCATTTTAACAGGATCAATGCTGCTTTTAGAATGACCAGCAGTTCAACTGTAAATAAGGCTGCGAATAAAGAGTGATTCTACAGAATGTCCCAGCTGGACAGCAGCCTACACAGCGTTATGACCTTTGAGGAGCATGGTATTGACTCTGCCTCTTCAAAATGACCAGGCATTCATCTCTGTCTAGGTTTGACACAGTTTATACTCATACAGCGGCCTTTTCTCACACATTTCAGGAATGAGTGACCTTAAACCAAGTAGTCTGCTGAACGGATAAATGTGTGCATCGAGTCCAAACTGGATCAGGCTGTGCTATTTCTATACGCAAGTGGAGATAATGTCAACATGCCCAGGAGGTGACACTCAGGCTGTGAAAATCATTTGCACTCAATGCTTCATGGAGAAAAAAAACAACAACAGCAGAAAGAGTGGCTACCACATAAGAAAATCTGTGGTTCCACTATGAATTCAACAAGCATGAAGCCTCATTAATTGTTTCCAAGCAACACATCACCAAAGCCGCATTTCTCCATTTAGCCTCTGCTAAAAGTCTACATTTAATTTACTTCTCCCACAGATTAAAATACCACAGTCTTGTGCAGATAGTAAGCACTGACAGTACACTAGTATATCCATATGCATGTGTGTAAAATAGAGATCATTTTTGGGATACAAGCTTGTCTTGGAGCTTTTCATTTCCCTCCTGCCAACACACTTGTCATAGAGGAACAGTGGGACATTTTGGAAAATACATATTCACTTTGTCGGGGGAGTTAGATGAAAAGATCAATGCAGACTATTTCTGGACTACTTGTTGGCCAGCAATATCCTGGAGATTCAACTGGTTGCCTGGCAACCTCATAGTGACAGCCAGCAAAAATTATAATTTGGCATCAAACCCATCATAGAATCACTGTTTCTTGGTTTTCATGGACGCAAATGATGTTAATTCCCAAGCTGTAAAGGGTCAGTTGTGTGGATTTAGGTAGCACGAGACAAAGCCAATGATCAGTCACATTTCCATATGGGAATGATGGCTGCAGCAGGAGCTCAAGTCTGCTTCTCACAAGTCTATTAGCTTTATAGGTTCATCTTTATCCTCCTCTACATGTTGTTTAACCTACACTGACACAAATCAATCACAATAACAAGATTTATGTATTTCATTGTTTGCATCTTTTCCACAACGGAGCACAACTCACAACTTTGTGGGACGCAGATCAAAACTGATATGTCGATACAAAAGTGGATCCTGTTCATAGTAGTCTGAGCAGCAAGCATAATTGGACAACGTCGATGACTTGGAGAACCAAAGTCGACATTCTACTAGAATCTGCTGAAGGCAGTAACATGATCAGGTTCATGTCCCAGCTGATTCCACAGATTCTAGGACGGGAAAATGTCCCTACCCCATCGATCATTGAGGGGGCTCGCACTCTCCGACAGTCCGACAAAGTGACAGAGCCAGATTAGCCCAGATTAATTAAGATGAAGCTCATTAACTTGCAGGACAAGGTTAAAAGGAGAAAAGGAAGCTGAGTATAATGAGTCTCGCATCTTCATCTATCCTGACTTCAGAGACGCCAGAGATATGATCCTGTTAAACGCAGGCTTCATAAACGTAACATCAACTAGTACTTTCTCCGCTTTCCCTCAACTCTGTGTTGATCACAAACGGCACCATTTCACCAGCGACAGGAAAACACATCTCCATCTCATGGCTAACCTGCTGAGGAGTAACTATGCCTCTGTAAAGTTCCTGATTTGAATTGTGATGTAAACTCGTGTTTTCATTAGTTATTCATATGTTTGCTATCTGTTATAGAAGGTAGTGACCTCCTGCTCTACAGTACGTTGCACATATGCAACAACGGCAAATGATCGTTTATGTTTAACTCTCCAACAGACTTAAATAATTTACCAGCTGATCAATTTACCTGGTCATACTGTATTTGTACTTACTGTCATTTGGTGATACACTTACACCTGTCTAAGTGTCTGACCTCTGACCTGACCTATGGATGCAGCCTGTTATTTAGCACACATGGCATGACATGATATGTGATTATGTGAATTCTTCAAAAGGTTTATATAGAGTAATCTGCATCTATAGGTGAGTAAGAGAAAAGACAAAACAAAAAGATTATGCTAACCCCAACTTAATGGTTATACACAGGAGGAAAAGTATAAATATCATCTGCCTCTTCCATCATCCATAAAACCCCACAAAATCATGGTGACTGTAATACAATTTCTGGCTCTGATGCTCATCTTAGATCCATCTGGCGAGAACAGTGCAACTGTGTTGGACCATCTCCATTAATGCACATTTGCAAGTAGGAGAAATCCAGGAATAGCATCAGTGGGCCATAATCATTAGTCATTCCCTATTGTAGACCACAAGATTAGGAGCAGTATGTCACTGCACGTCATTCAACAAATCCTGACAGCCAAGTGCTGTTGTAGTTTTAGTACCTCAGTGGGTGGAGAGGCCAGAACCGCAGCTGAAGCCAATTTGGATTAGACATAGATCTTTTCTTTGTTTTGTATTTTAGTCCATGAGAACAAAGTCTTGAATAGGGAGGATAAATTAAGGACATGGACATTTCATTGAAGTATTATGTCTCTGACATGTTCTAGCATCACTGCATTCATTCATTAATTGGACAGGCGAACAGGGCTGTATTTTATTCGATTGTCTCTCTGTGTAGTCTGCCACAAAGTGAGTGAAATGGTGAACAATTCCCCGTTCACTGAAATTACAGGAACAGCTGTGTCTGTGAGGGGAAGCTTCAGCCCCGTCAGTGGTAAACAACTACGTTACAGTCCATACAGTCTCACCACGTTTCTTCACATTGTTAATGAAATTAAGTTCAAAGCTTTCAGCCTTTTACAACTTTAATATTGATTCATAAATGAATAAAGTAAGAAATTACAGGTAACTGGCTTTATTGACTTCTTATTAGTGCAGCCTTCACAGTGAATCACATACTGGTTCCTCCTCTAAGCTCCAAGGCCACAGCCTCATTAACTTGCTACTGAATGATCTCTGCTTTGAAGAACCTTAATCAAAGGAAGACTTTCTTTTTAGTTTTGCTGCTATCGCGCTTCTCTATTTTTCACATTTCATATATTTATTTTTATGGTCTGAATAAGTAGTCACAAATTCCATTAATTCATTGATGCACAGAAATAAATCAGCTGTTGTCCCTAAAGTCCTGGTCTGTCATCACCGCAAACCTTGTCCCCACTGATCTGCTGTTACAATATCACAAGCTATTTTGACGATGACAACTTCAGGTACAGACCAGTGAGTTAAAGACAGGCATGAATGTTGGGTGGAAGCTTTGAGTTGAAATGTACTCACCTCTGTAAAAGTCAGGCACCTCCCCAGTAAATAATGCATCTGTAATAAAAATGTTTCATGTCAGCAATTTGAACCATGACACGATGCATGACTTTTGTTCTCCTCTCATAGCACTGATGTCACATTAACCACGAAAATGTATTCTTGTCTTGTTCTCTGCCCACAATAACACCCTGAGAGTGTTGGTCGGCTGTCGTTTGTTTAAACACACAAACATGAGAAACAAATATACAGGATATAAAGTATGGATGTGGTTCATAAGCTCGACGAGGCTATTTCCAGCTCAACAGGAACAGAATGTGGGTCTATAGCAATGAATTTTTTTTTATATATATATATCGGTAGGAATAGGTAGGAAAGTTTCAGGACTAAGTAAATTGACTCTAAGAGACTTTGGGAATAATATAAACAGACCTGTGCTGTTCAACTGCAAGACTGGTTCAGATTTGGATTAATCAGAAACTACAGTTGTCAGTAGGGTTGAACAACTAATCAAACCTTTATCAAAACCGCAAATCACATCTTTGTTTCTCACAGAGCTGCACAAAATAGTATTACTTTAAAAGATTATTTTAAAAATGTTATTCAAATGAATGTGAGACTTGTTTACTATTATATCTATCTTTGTACTCTCAAGAAGAGATCTTGTATCTCAATAGGACCTTCTTTGCTAAATAAAGGATAAATAAAAAATAAAAAATTGTTCAACTTAGTTATCAGTGCTTAAAGCACAGGTTTAGCCTCTACAATGACACTCTAGCTTTACCTGTAACACTGCCACAATCTTCGGTGAAAAAGGTAAAAAAAATGGTGGGAAATTTTCCGATCAAAGTTCCCATATCTAGGAGAGTTGTATGGATTTAAGACTTTTTTAAATCCATTTGTCAAATGGATTTAAGTTTTTTTCACATGTACACACATACAGGTTGTGACATTAACTGTAGCACTAAGCTGAGAAGTTTAATACGATCGCATAAATATTTAATAGTAAAGTCAAAGCAGCACGGCTGTCACAATAGGCAATAAATGGTTGCGCATGATTATTTTAGAAATGCGATGCTTTCATCAAACAGTGATGGTATTTCTCTCAAGATCAAAGTTTAACACGTAATGAGATCATTTATGCTGTCGTGTGACTGACCTGCAGAGGAGTGTGAAAGGAGGAGGAGATGGAGGAGCAGGGTGAGGTGCAGCATGGTGCTGAAGTGAGAACCACCTGGTGGGGTTAAAGCTAGAAGCTCAGATGAGGGTACATTAGCGGGACGGTCAGGATTTCCTTGAAGAGACAAGAGGAGAACAAGAAAAGAGACAGGTTGTTAAATGTACAGAAGCCAGGGATGCTGTTTGCCGAAACTGTCAGTTTGCAGAAATGTGATAGAATCTCCACTGAGATGAAACACAGGAGCAAAACATATAAACTGGCTGTCAACATGATTTACTCCTATTTGTAGACAACAAACAAGCCAATATATACAGTATATATATATATATATATATATATATACACAAATAAATGTACACACTGTATGAGAAAAAAAAGAATATCCAACAGCACAGTTAGAAAACATCCTGCTTTTTATAAGATCTTTAAAGGTCTTTACAGGAGCCATTTGTCTAACGATAAAACATCACTGTGTGGGAACTGTATGTGCCACAGCACAAGACGAGTGTGGACCATGAATACACAGTATTCATAACAACTTAGATGTGTTTCGGCTTCCTGTCAGTCTCCAACACACAAGCAACTTGATTGGTTGACATGGGATGACTGACATTTGGACAGCTGCCAGAGGAAATCCTGGACACTGGTTGAGATGAGTGGGCATCTGACTGCTCACTCTCTGCCCACAAGATTCTAACATCACACCATAACACTGGCTCTCAGCCGCGTGCCCACAAACACAAGTTGAAATGCAACAGCTGTCAAAGTGTGGAAGGACAGAGTGCTTACAGAGAGAAAAAGATGGAGTTTTCCATAATGGTTGAAAATAGGTCAGACAAATGTTTCATGTGATCATAGGAGATTCTCAAACAATGGTTATGCAAGAACAGGGGAGTAGAAAATGAGATGTGGATGTCACATCAGTCATTTTAGACCCTTTTGAACACATTTGTGCTGAGTCATAACAGACATAAGTCATAGTGTGTAGTGTGTATAGTGAAGCATGTGATGTATATATTAGTGCTGTCAAACAATTCAAATATTTATTCGCATTAATGTCATGGTTAACTCGCGATTAATCACAATTAATCGCACATTTTTCTTAGCGTCCCTTGATTTCTTTTTGTCCCATTCTTTTTCCTCATTTTAAAGCTCTTATCGACATAGAAAAGTGGATCGGCTTGCTTTATGCAAATGTTTTTTTTTTTATTGAGACAACATCTCTGTCACCCTGCATATTTCGATTTATTCCTCTTATTGTGAGTGCCGCACAATAATAAGAGAGTTGTAGTTTTTCTAACGTTACTAGTTGTTGCAACAGCATGTGAAAAAAATACAATGTTTGCTAGGCCAAAAAGAACGTTAATTCACGCCGTTCAAATGAGTTTGCGTTAACACCGTTAATAACAGCACTAATATAAGTATATGTATATATATATGGGATTTTTGGATATATATTTAGGACAGGGGTGTCAAACTTATTTTTGTTCAGGGGCCACAGCACAATTTGATCTCAAGGGGGCTGGACCAGTAAAAATGGTAAAATAATAGCATAATAACCTATGAACAACAAGAACCCCTTTGTTTTTTCTCCTTTGTTTTACATTTACTGAAGGATAATTTTACAAAACATGAAATTTCTTGAGAAATATAAGTGCAATTTCGACAATAGCATGCCTAAATTTACTATTTACACAGCACACTGGATCTATAAAGGCACAAACATTTAGTCACGGGTATCTGGAGCATTTGATTAGTGTGAAATTTTAACAAATTCATCCTGTGGGCTGGTTCTGGCCCCCGGGCCGTATGTTTGACACCCCTGATTTAGGATTTGACTTTGTTATCTGTGTGATATCCAGTGATTCTGACCAGTATCGGACCGATACTGAGTGTCATGACGGCTCATCCTTACTTTTAAGTCATTTAAAACCCAGTCAATCATTCAGTTAAACATCCTGCCGAAAAAAAACACAACCTCCGGGGAAATTAAATGGAAAACTGTGTCACCGCGTGATGTCAAAGTGTGTAAAGCTTAGCATCAGTTAGGATCAGTTAGGATCAGTTGTCCTTTGACATTTTGAAAAAAAGAATGTAACATTGGCAGCATGATTTCTGAGAGAATCTTAATTAAAAAAGTGGATTTATCACTGCATATTAAATATAATTTGCAATCCAATTTAACATCTTATGTATTTTCTTACCGATACAATGCTGGGCTCAATATTACAACAGCTGTCCATTGTTTCGCGGGTCATGCTGGACTGATGTGCATTGATTAGAGTGAAATTGAACATGAGGCAGACTATTGGATCTTTGAAATCAGCCTGAGGTGTCGGCCGTCTCAGACTCAGAAAGTGTGACAGCACGATTGAGTTCTCACCTCCACAGACAAACGGTGCTTTACTGCACAAAATGGATTACTGAGGAGAATGTGTTTAATTTGCAAGCAACACTTGACACAAAGAAGAAAAAACAGTTATGACACACACAATACATTGGACATAATGTCCAAGCTGTACAGCTGCAGCAAAACAATACAGAGGCGATTTCATTTTCACGCTGGCCTGTATCCTAGCAACACTTTTCAAAAGGAGCAGTTTTTGTGCTATGGGGGGGCCTTTTAGAAATGGCAAAGAAACAAGGCAAACACTCATTTTCCTCTGGAACAGGACTGCTGGTGTTGTAAAACAAACACCTAGTGTGTAAGTTGTTGAACTTTCCATTACAAATGATCATGATACAAATGTTATATTTTATTGTTTTGTATTGTGTTCTCGCTCTCGGAAAAATGTGATGCAAGTCTGGATTCTATATGTTTTTGTACTGATCATACAATGGTTTGCAGTCATGTGTTCAGTCAGTGTTTGCTTTCTGTGGAAATAAGAAATCAGGAGTCAAAGAACTGAAAAATGAGTTTATTAGAGCTCAATCCCACTTACCTCACTCTAGCTACATTCCTGCAGTACAATTTCTCCAACTCATAAATGATCTTAATGGATGCACTTAGGAGATTAGAGTAGACAACAAGGAGCCTCTTTGGAGCACACAGAGAACATGGTGAAAGAACCAATCCCATCTATCCCATTAAGAACTGTCACCGAGTTGATATAGTGTAAAAAATAAAAATCAGAGCAGTACCACACAGAGAGGCAGAATGCTCATATAATCAGTATTAATGGAGCCTCCTGCCTCTCCTGTCCTATCTTGGAAAGCCTGAATGCACGTGATGAGAGCGCTCAAGTTATCAGAGTAAATCACCAGGTCCAGACGTGACAGCCCTCAAACAAGGCCATTTCTTCTCCCTCATAAATCACACACTGGATGAAGCCAGTGCTATTACTGCTCGTGCCTGTGGTTTGATTTTGGTAGATTTTCTTTTCAATTTCAATCTCTCTCTCCCGTCACTCCCCTTACAATTCTCAACCTCATTAGTCTGAAATCAGAAATTATATTACATCAAGTCAAGGCTGCTGGGGAGGGGGGAGGGGCGTGGAGCTTGGGATTTTGTCGCCGTACTGCGATGATTAATACTGTCATCTGTGATATTTATCATGACCCCGTCGCCCCCTTAGGACACAGTGAGCTCAGTTAAAGTGAGTGAAACATCTCGGTTTCTGTGCTCGGCCCGATGCGAGCTGCATAATCAAGTGAGGAACTTAACAGAAACGTCTGCCCTTATCAACTGGGACAGATGCAGTGATGTGGGGGAGGAATGAAGGGGAACGATGATAGGTGGGAGGAGGGTATGATGAAGAGGTCAGAGTGGAGGACTTCAAAAGCAAGATGTTGCTCCGACGGCCCCACCCCCTAAAGACAACCACCACCATTCACCACCTACAGTCCTTTCACGACACACACATACACACAATCAACACCACCACCTCAATCAGTCAGATTTACAGTAATCCTGTGGGGGGGAATCCAAGATGGGGTTAACGCTGGATTGGTCTTAATCACTTAGAGGAGGAAAAATGAGCACTGCTTAGACACAGTGCCAGCGACTGCAGCATCCAATCATGTGTGATTTCACCTCATCACACACTGTCAGTGTGTTTCTCCTCAATTATAGCATCGCCTCAAGGCCGCAGGGTCTTTAGAAACAATCAGTCTGCTAACTGATCAGGTGGTTGACTGAAAATAATCAGCTTTTGATGTTTTACTTCACATTTGTCAAATGTTGCTGTTCAGTGAGTGTTTGTCATTTTCTGCCCATGAAGAAGTTGGAAAAAAAACAAACATAAGTTTTGGCCACACCATACAGCTCTTCTATGAACGAACGTTAGATAAGAAGATTGATAATTATCTCATGTGTGCAGTTTTAACTGTTTCTCCCCATAACATGTCCTTCCTCATACTAAACTTCAGCTACACAGAAACATCATGTTCCAACATCAGCGTTGTTTCCAACACTGATGTTGGAAACAAGTGTTATTTCCAGGATGTCAAACAACCCACAACAAGAGCGTGCTCATACCTCACCTCATCTCTTCTGGTACATTACTTAGACCCAGACGTAAGATGTGGAATCAAATACTGATAATGAGGAAAACAATAGCTATTAAAACACACATTCTGTGATGGAACAGAGGAGATTTAGTGGCTGGTGGAGGAGAATTGATCCAGATTACATTAAGATGAAACGTTAAGTGAGACGTTGTCTCTGACATCGCCTCGAAGCGGCAGTGGTGACTAAGTCTGGTTTAAAGGGGGCATTACTTTTAAACCTCTTTGGTTTTATTTCTCCAGAGCCTGATGGGAGTTGCAGCCTCCTGGTGCACATTAATGAAATTATAAACAGTAAAAACTAATCAAGTATTCAGACGGTAGGCACATGTGAAGGCAGTGTTCCTCGACGTTTTTGCTTTCGGTCTTCCACTGCACCACAGCTCAGGGGAAAAGGCCAATGAGTAAAAGGTCTGAGCAGACACACATCTAGGTCTTAGTTGGACTAGTGTGTGGTTTGCTAACTTTTACCCATTTTTTCTTTAAATGGAAAGTGGATCAGACAACTGCTATGACTACATAATGTAGTTTTACATTAATACATATGCAACACACACTGTGATGCATTTCATTTGAAGCTGAAAGAGTTTGATTTTACCACATAGCAGGTAATGTTGTTAGTCAAACCTCTGAATTATTTATGGTATAAAAAAAACAAAAAACCTCATTCCAAATGAGCCATAGGAAACCTGTGTCGCTTCGGCCGCAGCTCTGAAAGATGACCTCCCTCTCTTCTGTGTCAGAGTGGAAAATAACTGTTAAACAGGTTTATATCTCCCAGACGGCCAACAGTTTTATTCAATTAAATGAAAGGATACAGACAAAGGCTATGCAAGTCTATTACACAGCAGACGAAGCAGTAACTCCAAGATGCACACACACGACTGCACCTGCTTGTTTCTGTTTATTAGCAAGACGAACTAGGTTCAAACTTAATTATGGCTGAGCTGCGTCTGCGTGTGTGGTCAATGTGCAAAACTATCAGGAACTATGATATTTCAAACACTGATCGGTTTATTAGGAACACTACTCTGATTACTCTCAAAGTGAACTGAATTACACAGACAACCAATACAACAACATGGAAAATACTCCCCTTCTAGTGTAAGTCTCACAACTGCCACCAATTTGATGTCACCAAGAAGCAGGCACGATGAGAATTTTACCACAAAACTTTCTAGTTTGTATTTATTGTTTTCTGATATTATTGAAGTTGTTGGCGTAGCTAGCTCTCCCCTGTAAAATAGTGTATACTTAATGGGACTTTACAGTGAAATAAAGGTTAAACAAATGAGTAAATAGAAATGAAACATAAAACACAGTGCTGTAATGCTGGTTGCATGTCCAACACTTGGCTAACCAAGCACTGACGTGACAATCAGTCGCTCAGTCACTCAGCAACATGCAGTCAAGATCTGTAATGGGTGCAATCATGCAATCATTATATGGATTATTGCAGTCCAGACAAAGAATGGCTGTCATACGTTCACAAAGAATGTCTCACTTTTTACTTCAATCAAAAGATGAAGCATGAAATAGCACTTAATATTATAATATAATGTTCCACTGTAGTTATTTTGTCCAGAAACAGTATGAGGTATTATTTATGATGTAATCCAGCAGCAGACAATCCAGACATGGCTTATTGTCAGACTGTCTTCCTTCCATCTCACTCTCTTTCTCTGCATCTTACCCAGAAGAAGCCACCATACGAATGTAAGCCACTTATCCAAACCTCTGCAGTCAACACAATGCCCCCAAAGACCGACCAGGCTCAAAA
Organism: Solea senegalensis; assembly: GCF_019176455.1. NCBI lineage: Eukaryota > Metazoa > Chordata > Actinopteri > Pleuronectiformes > Soleidae > Solea > Solea senegalensis. The sequence continues at coordinate 11,763,912 of NC_058030.1, read as the reverse complement.
ACCTCAGACGATCTGATATATAACATGTACCTGGACTGAATCAGTCTATAAACGAATGCAAAACTACAGTACATAATCTGAACCATTAAAAATGACTATAACTTCTCTTTCACAGCTTGCCACGCGTCAGGCAAAAAGGAAGTCATCTGAACTGCAAGTGTTCAACCACTAGCATCATGAAGACGGATGATCATTTAGTTTTAAAGCCAAGTACGTGTTAAGAATGGATGGTTTACATTTCTGTTAAAACACTAAGATAGGCTTCTTTACTCCTCTCTCACGAACAAAAATAAATAGGTTTGTTAAATGAAGTCTAGCAATAAGACTGAGATAAATACTGGACTATTGATGATAGCTTCCAAATATCTGAACGGCTCTGAAACAGTAATGAATCACACATTGATGCCTTGACCTTTACATGCAAAATGCAAGAAAGGACAATACTGACAAACTCGGATATGAATGTGCCTCCAAGTATGGAACGTATGTCCCATTGCGCTTGATAAATGGTGCCATACAGGCAAAGGTCAGAGGAGACGTGCACTCCGTAAAGAAAAAAGCGTTCCACTTAATTACTTCACGCTGCATCTGCCCAATAAAGATATTGGTTAATATGTTTCTATAGGAGACCAGTGACATGTTTTAAAAGGTTACTCATCTTGGTCCCATTCACTGAAGGGTTACAGACTCTGTTGTAAATAACTATAATGACTGAGTGGTGCTTACAGCTGATGGCTATGAAAGCTATACAGATAAGAGAGACAAGTTCATATACAGTAATTAGTGTATCCTGAAGTATACTGAGAAAAACAGTCTATACAGTCAGATTATACAACGGAAGGACTGCGGGGCAAAGTGTGTCTGTGCATTTATTCTACTATGGGCAGCTTCAATAAATACTAAACAATGGAATGACAGCGCTATCGTTCAGTCTGTCATCGGGGTGTTATTTACATTGAGTAACAGATTAACAGAGGGAGTGATTAAAAGCATTTGGACCAAAAGCCACAAACATTTAACTTGAGTGGAAGGTTATAGGAGACAACCACCACCACACAAACCTATAAGACACAGTAAAACAATCAGGAGTGTGCGGTGTGTGTGGTGTGAATCTCCTCAGTGCTTACCTAGCTGTGGAGAGCTATAATGACAGTGGCTGTGTGATGAGATGAGCTACTTAACAGCCCGTGTCCTCATCCCCTCCAACAGGCCTACACTGCCAAGTGTCCTAAATACTCCACTCCATTGTCTGCTTCAGAAATGAGCAGTGCTGCTGGATCTCTCCAAGGTGGAAAGGAGGATAGAAGGACAATGAGAAAAGAAAAGGCCAATTCCCTGAGCAGGACAGGGAGCCATGCAAATAGGACCCCAGTGAAGAAGCTTCCCTGTGGTGAAAACACTGCACAGAGGGGTCTTCTCTCACCGCTGTGGCCAAAGATGGGGTTTAATCTTTCAAGCCCCCTCCCCCCCCCCCGCCCCAAATCCCAACATACAGCACACACACACAAACCAAAAGACGCACAATTCAAATTGAAAACATGGCCATTTTCTCCCCCTGCACTCAAGCAACCCACTACCTGGGCTTCTCTCTCATCATTAGCCTGGCAGTGAGCCACATGCATCATCAGCACTGTCATAAACATGCTGTTGCACCACTGTTGCAGAGAAAAAACATTGTATTGCTGAAATACAGTATGTATGCTTTTCTCTGGCTTCTCTGGCTTCCTCCCACAGTCCAAAAACATGCAATAGGCAAATTGGGATTGTTGGGATTATGCACAACTGTGATAGAAATCTGTCCATAGATGGACAGACCACATCTACTGTAGTAGTTTTATGCTCCTTGCTCTTACAGCTTGAACAAAGCTACTTATTATTATTAGTATTACCTGAGGCTGTACATAATGTTCACTTTGTGAGTCATTGAACTTTTTTAAAAGGTTTAAAAGATTTAGGGAATACTAGAGAACAAACAGAGTGCGTTCATTCATTCAGAGTGCACTAAAACATACCCGTTAAAGTCCTGAATTCACTTGTTTCGTTACCTGATCTTCGAGTCATTAAAGCTCACAAATAAGGTCAAGAACGCTGTGGATGGTACTTGAGACAAAATCCAATCAAATGGCTTCTATTCACATCAAACAGACGGGCCACTCAAAAAGTCAACACAGCGATTAAAAGAAGCGACAAGCACCATGTTTTCCTTTTAGCGAGCATGTCGCCTCAGTTCATGAAGCACAAGCGCAAATCTCCCAAAGCATGTGCAGCGTGTGGGGTGAGACACGGAGAGAAGAGGCGACGCAGAAAGCTTGTGTCTGGCTGGATTCATTCATCTGCTCTTTTTTCTCTCCTCTGGATGTTGTTCACCCAATAATTCTGACTCAGCACAATTTACCCTTTTACAGGAATACAACGCGATCGTTTCCTTTCGAGCGGCAGCACATCCGTAGATGCGTGGACTGCAGTTACACCTGTGAGAAAATGCATAATTAATGAGGAAAAGATGCCTCAGCGCTTACATAATCCACAGGCAAAAGTCTGGTGAAATATGAGCGCGATGAGTGTGGAATATAGGGTGCACACAGTTTGCAGACATACTCACTGAGAACACGGAAATAAGAATGTTCCACAATAACTGCACTGTTGGATATCTGCAGTGTATAATCATCTAATAGATGATTTATTGCTTTATTATTGAAAAGTCTGTTCCAGCTGCAGATAAGGAGTTTTCACTAAGTTAGATGGAAACAAACAGACCATCAAAAACTGAATAAATATTAAAAAAAATGAATGGCAAATGAAGTCTGTGTGTATGACACTGTGTGTGTGAGTCATTTCTGTTTGGGTCTTTTAGCAGTTTGAATTCTGCTGTGTCCTGCTTTCTTTCTGCTCCCTGTAATCACATTTGATGTGGCGTTAAATATAATGAGAAGACTGAATGCACTGAAGGAAAAACAAAAGTGCATATTCAGTGACACATTGTTCTTAGCTTCTCAAAGAGGCATTTTTATATTTAAGCTTTGCATTGCCTTGCTGTTGTCTTAATGGGTTTCCTCCTGCAAACACTCTCTTAGGCTTCTTTGGCAGTGAACTGGTGTGTTGACGTGTTGTCAGCTCTGTCCTGCTCAACAAGAACAACAACTGTCACATCATGTAATGCAGGTAAACAACACGTCCTTCCCCGCTGCAGTTCATGGTTGATCAATAAAATGAAAGGCACAGTTACATGCTCTCAAAGGCTTGAATTTAAGCTCAAATAAATTGGCCATGATTACACAGATCTCTTCAAACTCTTTTATTGCTTCTCAGTGAGTCAGCTGAACAAAAAAAGAACGAACAGCTAACATGTGAAAACAGAAGAAACTGCCCCAACAGTTTCTGTAGATGCTAATGTCGGCAGTGCTTCGAATAGTCGCGACCAAATGGAGAACAACCTTGTTAAGTATGAAGATGCAGGGATGTATGATGTGAAGCTGCTGCTGCTGTTGATTGACCGTAAAAGCCCATACATAAGATTTTGTTTCCACGTAGTGATAAATTAGTCATGATGTTATTGTGATGAGCTTCTGAGCGCAACACCAACTGCATGTGCAGCATTTTTCAAACAAGACTCAGGAAAAACGACACACACCAATTAACAACGCACATTTAGGACACAGCCATGAAGCTCGACGATTCGCCCTGATGACCATACATGACACATATTGTGAAATGAGTTGGAACGCTGGACTGCCACGGACCCATGAACTTAAACCACCGTCATGTAAACGCATGTGGAAATGCAAAGGCTCTCCGTGGAAGCAGAAAGTATGACCCAGCCCTAAGCAGCGGCTCGAGAAAAACAATTACATATTGCACTTTTAGAAACACACAATGCAGACAAGCAGCAACAACGAACATTCTAATACCCACCAACTATCTTTGAACATCGTACAAACTGAAAAGGAACAGTCACCACATGCAGACAGAGTACAGAACATTCACATCATGCTTCCAGAGCTTCACCCTCTCCTTGTGCAGCACTGCAGTGTTGATGTAGGAGGTTTCATTCACAGGCAAATAATTAGCCATTCTCTGCAGAGGACAGAATCCCAGAGCCAGCACTGGAAAACACACACACAAACATGCACACACGGATACACGCGTGCTTGGTAACCCAAGAGAAGTAAGCCAACTTGCTCTGCAATGGTGCTCCGTGCACCTCCACACAGCAGCAAACAAACAGTGAGCTCAGTCTGCCACCAACCTCTGTTCCCGTGCACACACCCCGAGGTGCACACAGATGCACCCGTAAGCGTTGAGTTGGCAGCAGCAGGGAGCCAGCAACATATCTCTTTTCCAACACTATGGCTCAGGATTAAGTCTGCTACTGCTGGTTAGCAACGGCCGTCATGTTGTCCCACCTTCCTCCATCACAGGGACTGTGTAGGACAGACATCTGCCTCCATCACATAAACATTTAGCTGGCAAATCATAGGGCTCCCCAGCTGTGACCTCACGTCACACAGTGGAGGAGGAGGAGGAGGAGGATGAAGAAAGACAGCACAGTGACAAGGGGGTGCAGACTTACAGAGAAAGGCAGAGTAATAACAGGGGCAGCCTCACTGGGGAGGAAACAAATTATTACAGGATAGAAGGATAAGTAAGAAGACTACAAGCAAGATAAGGATGTTTGTTCATTGTTGCTGCTGCTAGAAGAGGAAAATATACACATTATGTTTCCATTCTCTCAGGTGGAAAAAAAAAGCATTACATCAATACTGGAGAAATAGCAGGAGGCAGCCACACTGAGGCAGCTGAGCCACAACAAAAAACAAATCAGACTTACTGTCCTGCTGCAAATCCTCACCTTCACTTTTTCCTCCCCCACTCTGCTTCTGATTAAGCTCTTCCACCCATCCTTTGCTTCATCTTCTTCTTATCCCTGCTTTCTATCTTTCCTCTGACTCCGTCTTGCTGGCGTTCCTTCTCTTTTATCAGGCCTTTTACAACTCTCATCCATAATGGATAGTTCGGAGATATCTGCTTCCTGTAGTGGGCCCTGTGCCCCAGGAGCCACTCAGACTGTATTGATTCCCACATCAGAAGAGTCATCAAGGCACAGATAATAAGGCTTAGAGTCACACACAAAAAAAATTTCTACTTGGGGAGTTTTCTACACTCTGCCCTGTTGTAAATAATGTTCAAATGTAATTAAAACATGTATTTATTGATTTACAATCAGATATCGTCCAATGTGAAGGTGTATTTGCGAGTACAATGAGCAACATCAATGAGCACAGAAAAAATGCACAATTGTTTCAGCCTGAGTATATGAATCCTATTTTCCTGTTGGTTCTTTCTGTGTGTGCTACTTTGATGCATGTCTTGTCACTGGGTGCTTTATTTAGGCTCATTAGACTCAATGTGTGCCCTATGCACTGGCTAGCCTGCCCCTCCTTTGACCCAAACCCTAACATATAGGTCAACATTGGCATTCAAGTGATTCATGTGTCACATGCACAATGCTGCTCTTTTTAAGACTGAACCTTTAATCCCTGAAGCACTAGCAATTAAACAATGTTGAGGACAATAGGGAAAAATAGAGAGAAATCTGAGGTTTCATTTCGTTGTTCACTTAAAGCAGCATAGTCTATGGAGAGTTCAGTCAGAACCCTCAGATGAAGGGTCAATGAGTTTCTCTCAGTGCTTGAAGAAGCGTTGCATCTTGAGATGCATGGGAGGGCTTCCTTAAATGGGGCAATTTTCATGCTTGCTGAGCAGGACGCATACAATGTAAAGTAAGCAGCGAGATGCAAGAAGATAAGACGAAATGTGTCAAGAAAACATCTTTACAGGCCTGTAGGAACATTAAAATGCAGATTTATGAAAGGCATAGCATATATTGTATGAAGCTAATACCTCAGTATCAATGTGTGTAACTAAGGAAATTATCCAGAGAGCGTCAGTGTCAATACACACCTATGCCACAAGATTAACAATTGTTCCTGAATCAGAATCCATATCCAGATTACCACCAAAATCCAATAATTTCTTCCTAAAGGCATAACCTCCATCTCCAGAAATGTTCGTCCAAATCTGCTCTTCACTTTGTGGATTATGCTGCACAAAACCAGACAAAAATAGAAAACAGAAAAATCCCAAAACCATAACCTCCTTGGTGGAGGCAATGACATAACACAGGCACAGCTTCTGGTTTCTGAAGGAACCAAATATTGACAGATGACTGACATTTTTGCTGTGGCTAACACACAAAGAGAACTTCTCTGTCACTCTTAGAACAGCACCTGCCAGTGGCAGCAAAGTGCAACTACAGCTTTGGAGTGAAAAAGTGATTTCCAATATAAGAAAATAGCATTTTTATCTGAAAGTTGTAAAAGATTCATGTATATACTTGTGTTTCTGCCTGCTTTTTTGGTATTTTCAGAGGCATTTCCAATAATATGGATCAAAACATGTCGAACATGTTGAGATGACGGAGCCAAATACAAGACAACTCAGGGGTTAGTGCAGGTCAGTCATCATCTAACCGCTTTATCCTCCACCAGAGGGTCGCGGGGGGTGCTGTGCCAATCTCAGCTTCATCGGGCGATAGGCGGGGTACACCCTGGACAGTTCGCCAGTCCATCGCAGGGCCACACACAACTAGAGACAAACAACCATTCACTCTAACACTCACTCCTATGGTCAATTTAAAGTGTCCAATTCACCTAATCCCCACATTGCATGTTTTTGGACTGTGGGAGGAAGCCGGAGAACCCGGAGAGAACCCACGCACACACGGGGAGAACATGCAAACTCCATGCAGAAAGGCCCTTGTTCCAACCGGGGCTCGAACCCGGGTCTTCTCGCTGCAAGGCGAGAGTGCTAACCACTATACCACCGTGTGGCCCGGGTTAGTGCAGGTAAAAATCCAAATTTTTTCATGCATTAAACCAACGCAGAACTGCAACAAAAATAAAGCAAAAACAAAGCAAAGCAAAAAAGGCACAGAGATCAAAGTCACAGGGGAACAGGAGACGAGGAGCATACCGGAGGGAGACAACGAGACACAGGTGAAACTAATTAGGGTGGGGCGGGTCATCTGAAAGCAGACAGAAACCAGGAAGTGACGAAGTGTCATGACAAAATGAGACAGGATGTGTCAAAATAAAACAGGAAATCGTCAAAAGCCAACACCAGTCACTTAGACAAAATAAAACTCAAATCAGGAAACTGAAAGTCCAAACACTTGAAATAAAACAAAACCTGGATTAGGATTGTACAGCAGTTTTTGTTTTGTTTGTTTGTTAGAATAGACAATTGTCCTGATTTGGCCTTTGGGTTTGCAGTGAGATCCCACATTACCATTAGAGGTTTTCCTAACACACACACACACACACAATTTGATGTTTGTTTTCTCAGTTGAGAGAAAAGGAAGAGTTTTAAAGGCTCAACAGCAATGCAGTTGTATATTAGTTCGTCAAGACATCTGTGTTATGAAAAGTCTGAGGACCTCTTGGATAAAGAAAGTAGGTAATCTCAACAAATTTGGGCCGGCATTTACATTTTCTTCAAATAGTAAGTGAGGTTTGCATGTGTCCAGTCTATAACAATAACATACAGTCTAATATTCACAAAAAAGGCATTTCATACTCTGTGATCCTGCAGTATATTCTATGTGGGACCATTCACACACTGTTTTACTCTGAGGTGTCAGCAGAAACAGCTTGGTGCTCTGATGTCAGGAATATCATGACATGTTTACTGTTCCATTATGCCAGCTGGTCATTAATCATCCACGTCTTCAATCACAAAGGTTGTTGTTTGTCCTTGAAACGGAATGCCACAATTTTCTGCCTGTTCACAGGAATTTCAATGGCTCTGACCTCACAGGTCTTTAATTCATGATGTTTCACAATAAAAACTGCCGCATTAACTCTTTACACTATAAATGTCCAAGATGCAAACACTTAAGAGGCAGAAGCTGCTTTTCTTTTCCTTCACTTTTAGAATACATGTTATATAGTGATTTCAACTGGATTCTCACTTCAACAGTTACATTAAATGACACTGATGATAGTGACATCATTCAATGCACACCCAAACAAAGAAAGAGAGCCTAAGGAGCCGGTGGCCACTGTGTCCTTGGGTAAGACACTTGACGCTCCTGGCGACTGTGCCGGCAGAGTGTCAGTGGGTATAAAAGATTGAAAATGTGCTGCACATAGAGGCGCTGAATGAATGTGTGAGTGAATGGGTGAATGGCAAAACTGTAGTGTAAAGCAGCTTTGAGTGGTCGTCAAAAAAACTAGAAAAGTGCTATATGAATACAAACCATTACAGACCATTTCTATAGTAAATTGTACCATAGAATTGAAAACAAATGATCAGATTGCCTCATAATCATTACAGTGTTCTTCTTCATCACCTCACCAAAGTGTGATTGTGCCATCATCAATGTTGTCCATACGACTAGACAATTTCAGAGGAGGAGTGTCTCTAATACTAACACATCTATCATGTGTGTCATAGCTCTCATCTTTACTTTTACCTTTCTCCAAAGTGAAGCAGTTGTCTGTAAAACTATACATATATATTGTTGATGTATAATGAGTCACTACCATTTATTTCTTACTCTGTGGGATACATGGAGTAATGCACGAATACTCCAACAAAGCTTCAAAGCTTTGGATCAGTCATATGTGACAATCTTAAGCGTATTCTCCTCCACACACACTGCTTTATTTCTGCAGAACTCTGTAAGAGAAACACAGCAGCTCTAGTGAGCGATTGGCTGAGTGTGTGTGTGTGTGTGTGTGAGAATCTGTGTTACATGTCCACGGCACTATGTGCAAATTCAGCTTCAGAGTCTATAGTGTTCCATCACCTCAGCATTTAGGGAAACGATTACACTCACAGCTGCACTAATTGTCGGAAGAAATGTACATCCCAAGCACATGAGGATGTAACGACCACTGAGACTAAATGTAAATCAGTCACAAACACAGCAGTGGTTGTGTTATGTGTGTGTGTGTGTGTGTGTGGGGGTTCAAGACTCAAAACAGGCATTATTCCATGTCCGTGGAAACATGGCAACCACTAGACTTGACTGTAGAATCAATTTATTGTTTGATTTTCATGTACAAAAATATTGTACTTCATTAGAATCATCTTTCAACCTCTTTGGTCTCTCCAACAATATTTATTTCTTCCCTATTGTCGAGGCATTTTACTTCTTTTCCTGTTACACATAACTTGGCAGGAGAAAAAGGACATCATTTTACCATCTGTCTTTTTCTAACAGTTTGCAGTGTTTCTGTCTGTTCGTTCACAGTAATTACAGTTAAACAAATGCTACACTATACAGTAGATTTCCCCAATGTCCTAGTTTTTCCTTTCCATCCAAAACTAAAACAATTATACAATAGTTTTAGCCAGATCGATTTTTTTTTGTTTGTTTATCTACATAATCTGTCCAGTGGACTTTACCCACCTTCTATCAGAGCTACTCACAGACTGCAGGGCAATGGAAAGAAAACAGAGGCATGTGAAAGGTAAACAGAGGGAGCTCAGGGAGTGAAAATTTGATTTGGTGCAGTAGCTGTGATGTAACAGCTACATCACTGCCAGGGGCAGGTTTGTGCAACTCATAGATTTAAATAAAAATTTTAAAAAATAGGCCAAACATAATGTCGATGCAAATATGTGTGCATCAGGTTATTTATGAGTCCAGGAGGTGTCACCTTCAGCTGGATGTGGTGAACTACCTTTCTGCCAGCCGTGCTGTTTTTTGTTCAACCCAGTCTATTGCTGAAATTGAAACTAATTACGACACAGAAATTCATGCACAGCACATCCTGAACTCTGAGCTTTCAGAGAGTTATGAATATGAAGGAGTGTTCAAATGTGTTTGTGCCATTTATATACACATGGTCCAGTGCCACAACACACAGAGGAGAGGTGTCACGCCAGCCAAGACAAGAAGGCAGTGCTTTATCAAACAACCTGTTCAGCAAACATGTTGAAAAGCAATGACAGGATCAAATTAATGTAGAACTAAAGGAATCTTCAGAGAACAGAGCGGGAGCAAAACAGATTAACTGACAGACAGACTGTTGAGCACAGAGATTAAATACACAACAGAGGCTGTTATAATGGGACACGGGTGATACACATTCAAATGAAGCAGAAAACCAAAATAGGTACACAATTCCCCTACACAATACAACACAGACAAGGCAAGAACTATGGTGTCAAATAGTAAATATTAAATATTATGTCCAAACTACTTAAATAGAGTGACCAAAGCCCTTCATAGGTCTCTTAAACACAACTAAATGAGTCTCCTGTATGTCAATGCTTAAGTAGCAGGCATATTCATAACCTAACAATCAGAAATTGTCCTCTACTCTTGTGCTACTGCAGGTTCCACAGTCTTTACTGGCCAAAACTCAAAGCACCCCATTCATCTGTTAGTTGTTTCTTTTGTAAGATCATTCAAGATTCAGAGTCCCCAAAAAAAACTCAATCTGGAACATTCCAATCCACCTACGATCATGTCCGGAACAGAGTGTCCATGTAAAACAGACCCAGTCAGCCTGTGTTTACTGCAGAGCACATGGCCACAGTAAGACAGCCTGTTGGAAAGCAGTGTGTGAGTGGACTAACAATGAGCACAGCTTGGGCAAAGACCTGAGTCAACAGGTGAAACTCGGCCAAGTCACACTACGTGACCAGGGCACATGTCACAAGAACATGTGCCCACTTAAACAGGGAAGAGGTGAGGAACATGCATTGAAAAGGAGGAGTTAATATCTTATCCGGACCATTAACTGACTGTGCAGTTTGATACATGATACAACAAACTCAGCTGGGTAAGTATAACCATGTGTACAGATGTGTGGGAGTACTTTGGACAAAGAAATCCCCTCGTAATTGTTGAATCTGTTTGCCATTCAGCACAGGCAGCAATCCATGTAGCTACAGCATTGCTAATCAAGCTCAGCCTTGTTCCAGTAAATGCAAGAAAGACAAACTAGGTTATTGAGACCATTCATTAATTATGCTTCAAACAGCCTGATTTCAGCGAAAAGCAAGACTTTCACATTGATATGCTTGTTTATAGACATAAGTAACAAATATTTGGATCAGAAAGGTGAGTAATACAATATCTCAGATTAGCAATAACAATACAATGGGAGAAGATGCAGAACCAGGAGCAGTCTTTTCAGTAGTCTCATATTAAACATTATAGTGGAAAACGTGATTCATCAATTACAGTTAGCAGTAGGCGATAAAACGATAATGACATATCGCGATGGAACTTTTTCTGGATATAAAAACAAGATAACCTTGTTGTAACTTTAAACTCATTTCATCCGTGTTTTGACAGACGACCCCAACAGACAAAGAGAGAAGCGGTGCTTTGAACCAATCATGCTGCAGCCACGCCAGAAGTGAGAGTGAGTCAAAAGAGAAAATGATCACAGAAAATCTAAACAAAACCTGGAGCGACAGTGTTACAGATGAAGAAGACATCTCCTGGAGAAGAAACACTGCTTTACAGTCTTCAGATCCAAGTACGTGTCGGTGATGTCTGCACCACAACAGCAGACCATAGTGTCTTCTCCAACTACAACAAAAAAAAAAAAACGCTGATATCACAAACTCATCGCCTACATTTAAGCAGCGGATTAAAGTAATTTACCCTTGATACCGTAATTATTTCTCCCGAACAGTTCTTCGCCTGCTATATACGGACTGCAGAGGGAGAACTGTTTGCCGACAATTTGACCTATTTTGAGCACAACAAAGAAAAAGACACAGCATGAAGGTCGTTCCTTCAAACCTGTAAATATTAAGCGTTTAGTTAATATAGACCCGTTTTTTTCTAATCTTTATCTAAATTAATTTGCAGCGTGCTATAGTTATGTTTGTATACAAAATAAACATTTAAACAAAAATAACGTTTTAAAGAGGAACCTTTTAAGCTTGACAGAAATACTGATGTGATATAAAATTGTGATATAAATCGACATTGAATAACATAAAAACATATATCGTGATAAGATATAGCTCTAGTTAGCAGCATGTTTTGCTGAAAACTCATAATAATCCTAATGTTGTTAGCCATGAGTGAATGGTATTAACGTTACCACAGAGTCCTTTCCCCTTCAGTTATACAGAAGAGCATTGTTTTGTTTTTGTCTGTGTTGCAGAGAAACGAAGACGAGTTCAACCCCTCCTCTTCGACCCACTCTCAATATGAGTGTGAGGAGTGTGGTGCATGTGTGCATGTGTGCTGACCGACTGTGACGCTGTGTCCTTCACTCCGTGTCCTGTGTGCCAATGCTCTTCCTCTTGTAAAGGTGAATTACTAATTAATCGTTGATTTCAGCCGTGACAGCAGATCACTTCTCCTCGTTGATCAACATTTATTTATTAATCTTCACCTTTTTTGTTGTTTATATAGCCTCTCATTCAGATTCACCTCCGGATGCCCTTTCCTCCACCATTACACCGTCCTCATGAATAATACAACCGGTGACAGTGGTCGCCACACTACTGACACATATTATCACAAGGCCAACACATACAGAATTGAAGCTTTCCAGTGCTGCGTCCTACTGTGGAGAAATGCTCCATTAATATGCATGCAGGGCTTATTTTCCTCTCTATGGAATAATGTGAGAGAGATGTGCGGGGAATTAATGTTGGTATCTCCCTCAGACAGTAAAGAGAATTTTAAGTGTGGCATCTTGGTTTACGTCTTCATTAGCAGCCTATTTTTTTTTGCATTGCTCGTCTCACTTCCTCTACAGCCAGTATTAAATACAGAACATTTGGGACAGTTTACGCCTTAATTTTTCATTTAAAATATCGTTACTGGCATATTGATTATCGTATTGCACAAGGAAGGACGACGATCTATCACCAAATCGATATTTTGACCCACTACTACTGAGTAAATCTCACATGGTAAAAGACAAAAAAAACAACCTGGTACCTGGTTTCCACTGTCCCCCCTCACCGTCCATCTCTTCCCCTGCCTTTCTACTGTGATTTGACTCGCTCAAGCCGTACTCTGTTGACTCATGATAATTTAAGGATGGAAATAAAGAACCTCAGGAACTGTAAGAATAAAGTCAATAGCAGGAACTGGCAGATTACAACAAAAGATCGTTGCAGCTAAAAACTGAGTCAAGGAAAAAACTTGGAGCAGTTATTAGCATAAGTCAGTGTCAGACCGCAGCATGGGTTCAGATCTAAAGCATGATAGACAAATAAAACCATTTTTCAGGGGAATTTAGTGTCCTTTGAGGGAAGCTGTTAGTGCAGCTGCGTGATGCAGGTGCTTACATCATCTCAAGAGTGTGTGGACCAGATGTGACAGTGTTGCGCCAGCTGAAAAGTGCTGAACTGACATGTGAGTTGGCAGCGTGAGGCCTTACACAGAGAGAGTGCACAGTTCAGAAGGACGAGGGCTACAGAAGAATTCTTTGACCACTTTTATCCACATTCATTAGCCGCGGAACGAGTGGCGCAATGTTCGCGACCCTTTCAGAGGATCCACAGGGAGCAGGTTCGTTGGTGTGAAACAGAAACCCAACCTGTTTGTCGAGCTCACCTACACTGAATGTTAATGTTGCCCACATCAATGAGCTCTTCATGTAGAGATGCAGACCAGCTAAACACAAATACACTGGCAGGAGAGAGCAGCAGCAGAGCCACGGACCAATGCCTGCACCAGCCACAGCTTTTATTTCTGGTTACACTGATCTAAGGAATGTTTTGTTCTTCTGTGTTTCTCTTTACACCCCTAACCCACCCCCCTTTTTCCCCTTTCTACCCTTTTCTCTCTATGCCTTTTACATATGTAGCCAAAGAGCTGGAGTGAAAAACATCAGATGTTCTAAAAAAACAAAAAACGGCACCATGAACGGGAAATTGTGAGAGTTCAGAGTTTCATTCATTGATATATTTAGAGAGTAAGATATTAGAATACGCTTCTTCATTTCTCATGTTGGCATATTTATATTAACTACATCAGAACAAACCAAGTGGTAGAAAAAGAGACAGCACTCGGTGGATAAAGGGAATAAACTTTAATGATCTCTTAACACTTTAAAGTAGGTAAATAAAGGTTTGACCCACTAAAAATATCATGGGATATTTAGCTTATTGAAGGATCTATTTAGCCGACAAAATGGAAATCAAAAAATGTTAGTAAAATGACTGGGTGGTCTCAGTAGAAGCACTGCAGATAAACAAACATGCTGATTGAATCATGGACGGAGCAATAGTACTTTCTGAGGTGCCTAGTGCTATGCTTCCCATCTATGCCAAGCATAATGGGATTTCTTGAGTTTAAATGCACTTCACTCACTCTGTGGAGCCAGGAGGAAGCTAAACTATTGATCCACAAACAATTTAGCTGTCCAGCTGTCCAGAGAGGGGGAAAACAGGACGCCCCTAAACGTCTAATGAGGCTTCCCAAGAGCTTGGCTTGCTCAGTATTCACTCCACGTGCCAGGAGTCCTTCGCCGTTGGGCTCTCACCGCAATCAGCTTTCTATCCATACACTTCTGACACATGCAGCCCCTGCCACGGAGGACTAGGGGGCCGTCAGCTACAATCCCAGTGAGCCTCTCTCCAAGGACGTTTTTGATCAGTGTAAAAATGCCCTTTGACCTCCCCCAGTCTTTCATGATTTTCAGCACACGACTGGTGAAAGGTTCACGACTGCACTTTAGTACAGTATGCTGCTAATGTGACGGTTCTGAGCTGTCATACACATAGAGCATGCATCATCACAGCGAAAACACATGCTGGGTTAACATTAGAAGCAGAAGAGCCGTGCACGCTCAACTACCATATACACTTCATATTTATACAGTATATGCTTTTGCTTTCCACATATGCTCCCAGCACCATAGCAACAGGCCTTGCTCAAAGGCTCCAAGAGTGGCTTGGCCCCAAGGAGAAAGACGCTTTCATACCTAATTGGACAGTTCCCTGCACACCATGGCTTGTTCTCTTTCCCCAGCACTGTAAGATTACAGCTCAAGCGGTTGAAAGTACAGTAAGCCTCCACAACCCCATGATGAACGCAGATTAAATAGGATTAAGTCCAAAACAATGCAGCCCATTACTGAGAATACAAACGATGAAGGACACAGAGGTAATCTAATCTTCAGAATGCTGTTTAACACTACCTTATGCAGATTATGGATTAACTACAATATGTCAGAGGGGATATGGTTGTATCAGTCAGACTTTGTGACTATTTGTATAGCTATAAAGTAGCTACGCCTTTAGTTTAGAGCTTTCCCAAAGATTTACAGAAATAATCTGCGTTTGATTACGATTGGGAATTTTAGACATTTTCTATATGGTAGCGCTGTGTCAGAAATGAGACACTTCCATGATTTTGAAACCACGCACAACCAAATGGAATTGATCTTTAACATCTCCCGCGAAGCTCCTCTGCAGCCCTGTAAACACTGTCTCTGAAACAGATGGCTCAAGACTCCCATGTGGGAGAAATGAGTCCACTGTGTGTAACATTATATTTGTGCTCAGCCAAATGTTGAACACATTCACACGAGGTAACTTGACACTTTGAGGAGTACTTTAATTAAGACTTAATCGCAATAAGATGCTTGAAATTGACTAGTTAATTGGGGATAAGGTTGTCTGAACTAGTTGACCTTAGCGTCTCTTTTACTTCGCTCTAGTACTGTCTCAACAAATCCAATCATGCAATTAGCAATGTGTTGAGTAAAATAATATTGTGGTAACTGAACACATTCCACTGGAGCTAAGGATTCTTCTGCTAATTATTAAAAATTTTTTTTGTGCTGCTGACTTGAAGGGAGTCAAATAATATTATGAAACATTTAAATGGCTGGTCTATATTGACAGAATTTGGCAGGTGAAGGGCATACAGTTGTAATCTCCTTTTAATTGAGACCATGAATCCCAAGATATTTTCTTTGATTGTAAAGTCTAAAAATATCTAAAAAAAAAAAAAAACGAGCAATGAATCAGAGAAAAGACATGAAATCTTGTCACATGTAACCTAGTTACAGATCCTCGCTGTTGCTAAATATAGCAATATTTTAAAACTTGGAGACGGCCTTAAACCAGAACAATGAAGTTTAGTGAGGTTTTGAAGAATTGATCCTCATTTGCTCCAAATAACAAATCCTTGTGTCTAAACACAAAATGTCCAAGTACCGTGTGATAACACGTCGATGACATTGATCAATGACACTATATTTCCTCCGTGGATGCCAGAGAGAGATACCAGACGATTTCTGGACACGAACAGCTCGTCTAGTCCAGATTATCTTAATGGAAATGAAGTAATCAGATTTGGAATGAGACCTCACTTTGGCAGAAAGACAAACCACAGCAACCATGTGAAACACTGAGCATCCTCGAGGCTTCTCCAAAAGACAAAATCACAACTGATAAAAATGGTGGAAGAGATTAAATGTTCTGTCATGAAAATAAATGAGTTACATCTAAAAAGGAGAGTATAATGACTCACTGGTTTTATTAAGCCAAGCCATTTCTTTGAAAACGTTTTATCTTGTTAGTAAATGAACGATAACAATGATGAGAGAGTAGATTTAATGCTATGTCAAAGACCATTTAAGCAGAACATTTTGAATATTTCTTCCTGATAAACACATATGACAAGTTACAAATAGACTGCACAAGTGCTAGATGTGTAACACTCACATTTGTGTGAGCACACACAGACACACACAACCACAAAACAAAATCCATTGCAGTTGTAGGATTATTAATATGGATTAATATTCAATTGAAGCAAACAAGCCTGTGTTTGTTTTCATCAAAGCAAACACAGGTGTCAGAAATAGAACTTCAGCCCAGACAACCAAACTTTATTCATACACATAATAAATAAAGTGTATGATTTAGGATGATTTTTTTACACACTTACACATTATTATAATTGCATAACCACACAAATCCCCAGTCAAGAGAGCAATCCTTTTGAGACATCCTTTTCACAGGACAGCATCTCCCTAACCAGAAGCAATAACGTCAGTTTGGTGACATATTGTCCATGTTTGTCGCTCAATATGTAGCACAGTGGACATTTATGACTGAGGAAACTATGGCGACTGGTCACACATACCAATTTCACAATGAATTTGTTGTAATCATGTGCAACACCCCAATAGCCTGGGGGAAACTGTGGACACAGCACAAGTGTGTATTGTGTAGAGTTTTCGTTGCACGGCGCTGTCCCTCCACATAAGATCTATGGGTCACATGCAAGTGGGGAGCAGTCGACAGAGGGAGAATTAACTGCAGGCGCTGCATTCAAACAGTCAGTGGTGGCAGATGGGGACTGAGGCCTTTTCTCTTCGTCAGGCATGAACAGAGAGGTCTGTCTCCAAGCGAACACAGAAGACGTCATGTCTCTGCCTTACTACCGTACCATTAGTGGATCTCCCCATTGACGACCGGTGCGTAAATTGCTGAGCAATTTAAAGGAAGCACCAATACAAGAGCATCACATGTTTTGTCAACGGGACAACTGCAGTGATAGAAGCTGGTGTTTGTGTGTGTGTGTGAGTGTTTCTATGCACGTATAGTCTGCTCGTCGTTGCCGAATCTTCTCCTGGGGGTGTTCAGTCTAACATTAAACTAGCCCCAATGCTGCCAAATGGCAAGGTTTCCAATCAGTTTAGCTTCTTTTTAAATCTTATTTACCACTTTGACTCTTTGCCCGGGAATTAGTCACGAAGGGTTCTGTAGGACATCTGGAAACTGATCTAATCTCCCAAAAAAAAACACTCTTAAAATTACCTTAATCTTAGATGGCAGACATTCACAATACTGTGCCTCATAATTATGCCGGTTGAATTAAGACGGGGGGAGATTTCAACAGATTGTGAAATAGAAAATGCCTTGTATCGGTGAGTGTATGTTGAGTCATGTGAATGTGACACTAGTGGAGGCTGCAGCCTCGGAATGCATCACAGAGCAGCCACATCTCACAAGGTGTGGTATTATGTACACATTTCAGCCAATGTGCTGGCACAAGAACAGCACATAGAACTCTATATTCAGCCATTTTGGTCACATAGTGAGGGAATGCAATGTCAAAATGCTGCTTTGTTAGCCTACACCTCATCAGAGTAAATTCATTCACCTAGCATGAAGGAGACAGTGTGTCCTCAGGGTGCACACAGGACAGCACAGGATGCATTAACAGCAGCCAGGCTTACAGGATTCAGAAAGTGCTTTTCCTGACAGGCAACCATGAAATCACGCTGACATGTTGTGCCACCTTCGCGGCTCTGATTCAGACTGGACAAACAAACAGTGAAAGGTTTCACCTGTGACTGGAAAAAACATACATAAAGATGAATGAAACAGTCAAAAATATTTCAGTGCACACTCAGTGTCCAAACACGTCAATTTAATTTTCATATTTAAGCTGGATGGGAAATAAATGTCTGAGATGAACAGATGTTGAGGAATTCATAAACCTTCAGTTTTATCAAAACCTTTATAAAAACAAATTTTATCTTGTGTTCTTGCATGGTTATGAATTACTCTAGAGAATCTAATATGATTTTAGAATTTGTAATGTTTGCACACACCAATCAGTAACAGTGAATTTGTCCTCTGCATTGAATCCATCCTTCCAACACACTTCCTTATCTGCAATGGGTGCCTTGCTCAAGGGCACCCCTTGACCCGCCCAGTTGCGAGCCTCAATGTCTGTCCTCTTTTCAACTTTAAGAACTGCAGTGCAAAACAGTACTCTGACATTTAACTGCACCTAAAAATAAGCGAACATCACACCGGCATCACTTTAGCAACATGAGCAACTCCGCCAAGTCAGCTGACAGACATGGCTCTAATAACCTCTCATTCCCACTCTAATGTTGCTTTTCCACTATACAGTTCCAGTTCTTTGCTTTTCCATAAGGGATCGTACCTATTGCTTTTTTAATACCGGCTCTGGCGATGTTCAAAGTGAACTAAACAAATACTAAAATGTGACCGGCAACTGATTGGTCAGAGAGTGTCGTCACAGGAAGAGTCATGAGCGTGACGTCCGACACAAGAATCAAACTGTAGATGATATAAAAGGAGTCTGGTGTACTGAGCGACAGCACTGCTGAAAGCCGGCAATCGTGAGCCGCATCACAACCCTTCCACCACATTTCAGTTCAGTGACTGCGTCAGACGGAGCAGTGCGCCAGTCATGCAGGAAGTACTGGACTAATCCTTGTAATTAGAGCTGAGACGATAAATCGATTACTACATTAATCGACTGTTATTTTGATAATCGAATCAAAGCTTTTTTCATGATTAAAACAAGATTTCTGATTGTTTAAGCTTCTTAAATTTGAATATTTTCTTCATTTCTTTGCTATGGAACAAATAAATCATTAAAGGTCAATCATTTTGGTTTGTGGACAAAACAAGACATTTGAGAACATCATCGTGTCCAGGTTTGACGAACACCGATCAATATTTTTTAAGGTTTTCTGATATTTTATGGACCAAACGATTCATCGAGAAAATAATCGACAGATTAATCTATTATGAAAATAATCGTTAGTTGCAGCTCTACTTTTAATTGAACTGATTCTAATGATTCAGTACACCGTAATTAACTGCTCTGCTCGTCGTGTATGAAACAGCTATGACGACCCCGCCCACGTTGAATAGGTACTATAGTCCCTCTAAAGCTAATGCTAGTGTCGCTAACAGCAGACTAAGCTAAAGCTAGCGCTGCTAACAACAGTTAGAAATGGTGATGGAAACCTCTCAAATATCGCAAGAACATTTTTACACTCTCATGAGGCCGTTCTTTTCAGCAACTTGATAGAAGAAATCGTAGAAGTGTAATGGAAACACTTTTTCTGTGTTTTACAGTTCAAAACAATCACAGCAGTAGCAGTAGCGGCAATCTTTGCTTTTGACCATCTTTTTACAAGAATTACGGCTCATGCACGAAACACCCTTCAATGGAAACACCTGCAAGTCACAATTGTATTTTGTCCTTTAAACTTTAGCGGAAACAATTGTAATGGAAACACAACTCATTTAATGTTATTTTCACCTTAAAAGCTGTACTATAAGTTGAATAAATAAAACCCTCTAGTTATTTTAAGCTTCAATCAGGATGGTCATCGCAGAAATGTTTGAGATATTGGTCACACTGGTCAAATATAATCATCATGTTTTGCCATATGGTCCAGTTTGAAGTGACACCATGCCATGTACTCTGTGAGAGGACAGAAAGCTTTACTTTGACAACATACAGCAGCATTAGACAGCTTCTCTGCACTGACGCCAACAGTGTGGTGTGTCTGGACGCGCCCATCACACCTTCCTAAGCACCTGCTGACAAAATAACCCAGTGATGTAGGGAATTAAAACAGTTACGACTCAACCTGCCACTGAAGGTGACAGATCTATGCTAAATCAATCAAATGGGGGCACCAACACCAACACCATACAGTCCCTCCCTAATCTTCAGTGGTAGCGTTGATAGTGAACTATGGCCTATCTTATTAACGCCGAATTTTGCACGGACTCACTGACTTTAAGGCGATATCCACCAAAACACCGCTACACCAACGATACGCAGCGCATCGACAATATTTGGGAGGGAAGTGCATGCACAGAACGTACCGCTGCAGATCATGTAACATGTAACCTCATCCGCACCCACAGTGCTGCACACACGGTATCTCGCTGTATTCGGTTTATAACGATGCTTTTTTTTAAAAAACTGCAGCTTGTTTGCAGACAAATCGTTAATAATTCTGCATTGCGGAGAGAAGCTGCACGAGCTGCTCTCCATCATTCCGCACATCCCACTCAGCCTGTTGTAAACAACACTGATTCACCAGCTGTCAAAACACACCGGCGTCTTCTGTGGGTTATTAACCTCACCAAACGTGATGTTTGAATCGGAACACATGAAAACATGCACTGATGCCGCAGCTGTCCGCGTCCTTACCTTCCGCAGGGTCCGTGTATCCTTCACACCTGCTCAGCTCAGCATCGCCCAGTACTTGAGGAGCGGGGAAGGGAAGTGACAGAGCCGCGCTCCTGTGACCGTGGATTGGATGAAGAAGGGTGAGGAGGACTGGCAACTTAGGGGGCGCTAGACCTGCGTGTTCCTCTGGTCCACAGAGCTGTGTCTCCCCCGCAGACAGTAATTATGTCCACGTCCCCTCCTGCTTTCTATAAAACCTAATTAATCATAAAGGGGGGGGGCAAAAAGTTGAAGACGAGGATGATGATGATTTATTTGAACAGCAAACACATAAAACATGTTCAAGAGAGTGGGGAGAACATATGTATATATATATATACATACATACATATATATATATGTATATATACAGTATATATATATATATATATATATATATATACATACATATATTTATATTATCTTTATCATTATTCAAACATAATCAATATCACCATATACACAATGTTCCTGATCATTGTTAGTAGCAATAATATACTTTAGTAACAAAATAATTTAATACAATACTTACAATCATATAAAACCTCATTCTTCATCGTTTTTTGGTCCATTTTTTTCCAGACTATGGGAGATTAACTTTGTTTGTTGCCTTTGGTCATTTATACTCATGTCATGTTCTGTTTTGTTGTTCTTTTCCTATAATTTGAGCAACATCTAAAACTCAAGCCTCTTAGATGAGAGGGCAAATATCTTCAAGAAATCCACAGGTGCTACTGACTCTTTACTACTTACTCTTACTTTTGGAGAACTATGAGCTCTGACCTGATGACTGGTAACTCACACCAGGTGATTCTCGTTCCTGGTCATGTGACTCCCTGCTCCAACACACCTGATTCACATAAATGGCTCTTCTGATCATTTGAATCAGGTGTGCTGGAGCAGGGAAACTTGTTAAAACTGCAGGGCAGTGGGTGCCCACAACCAGGACTGAAAAACCCTGACCTCACACAGACGTTTAAGTTGTTAATAGAAACTAATGTATTACTATTTATTTATGTATCCCTGTATGATGTCAGCAGTAACTCCTCATTTTAGTCTCCTCATGAAATCCCAAACAGGATGAAAAGAGTGTAAATCTTAATACATTACATTAGCAAACATGCATATTAACATGTAATAGATTTTGCTAAAGTGGAAATATTGATATTCCTGATCAATGTTTTTTGCAGCAACAGTCTATGTTTCATTTTTAAATGTGAATAAAATAATATATGTATAATTGATTGGGAAGCTGGAGCTATCTGCATGCTAATGTGCAATAATGTGCTGTATCCCTGCTGTCTTTTCATCACACCATCATCATATTACTTTCCAAACAAGTAAATTCAGTTGTTGAGCAAACATGCTCCCTTTCCAGTTACATATATATAATAATAAATCATAATAAAACAAGACATTGTTGACAATACGGTTTGTGAGACTTTTATTTTGCACATGACCAGATCAAATGTCAAACATAAATCTGAAAACATGAACAGATAAACTGATCTGCAGCACAAGGACAAACTGAGAAACTGCTGCCTGCTCGTTAACTGTGCGCTTGGTTTTCATCAGGCCGATATTATCTACTCATTACAACACCTTCCCCGTGTGTCAGTTCAAACATGAGACCGTCTTAATCCCCCCGGGATTAGATTTAAATCTTAGATGTAAACGCCACACAGCAAATAATAATCTGCCGTGGCCCGTAAATAATGCAGGAACCTTTGAGAAAGAGCGGGGCAGAATTAATTGAAGGACTTATAACTCCTTTGAATGAATTTGGGGGGAATATTTCAAAGAAGTTCTTTTAAGTGGGATGAGAAACTGACTTTTCATAAGGGCCATTACTTCATATTATGTTGAGTGTCGCTGTCTTGTTCCCTAAAGCTTTTCTTATGACTATTATAAAAGTACTGTTCCCTTGTGAGATGGTACAGTCTGTTAATATAGGCCCACATAAAAACTACATATTGCTTCACAAGCCAAAGGAGTTTAGTAACACTGAGAAAATTCATGCCCAAAAGGTTGTTATTTTGTACACAGGTTACCTCAGATCTAGGTTTATTCATCCCCCCCAGACAAACAGTGTTGTTCCTCTAATAACGAGGCAATGCAAATAGAGATGGATCCTGCTGCTGAACAACACTGTTATGAGGACAGTCTCTGGGGTGGATAAGAGGAACAGCAAACACCCTGCTGCTGCTGTCTGGAGGAAAGAATAGGTGTCTGTCATCTGCCGAGCAGAGGAGCAGGAAGATGAGGGAGGAGGAAGGGGAACAGGGGAGGGTAAATGGGATTTAGCCTCAGTGATCTCCACGGTGGCTCATGCTCCCCATCCTGTTCAAATAGGGACGTGGCAGTGGGGAGGGCGGGGGGGGGGGTTAAGAGGGAGCAGGAATTTATGTGGAGACGGTTACAGTATGTGTGTGTATATGTATATATGCATGTGCGTGTGTGACTGTTTTGACAGCCATATGGAAATGTCACAGAGTAATCATAAACAATTATCCTCCCCAGCTCTGAGAGCAGCGGGGGAAAAAGGGCACATTTACATAAAGGCACAAAAGGCTCTGCCACTTACATCTAAGGAACAGACGGCCTGAAGCTCAGCACACACTCTGCAAGAGATACCAGAGTGATATCCTTGAGTTTGCATCGTGGTTTACTGGTAATCATGTACACAAAAACAGTGGACTTCAAAAGGTTGCACGTCACAATGAGACCATGAAAACAAACTGCAGGTAGACGTGAAAGCAGCGCTAGATCAATTTAAACAAGGCTTTCTGCCCCGGTGATAAATCAAAGAGCTGGACACTGAGGAGCTGGAAAAGGATAATGGATGCCACGGTAGACGAACGGCTGACACAATCTACTGAGGAGCGGGTGAGGAATGAGGGGACGGGGTGGGTGGGGGTCAGAAGGGTAATGGGGCAGCTGCCTGTTTGGTGGCAATGATCAACAACTGACAGACAAATAATGTGATTCCGTTGCCATGAAAACAAATAGCTAAGCTACTTATAGGCGGCCTTTGTAATTGAGGATACGGGATGCTAGCAAAAGGCCAAACTAATTCACAGGCCTGAGGGCAGTCAGATGCCGCGTAAGGCGATGCAGCATGCAAGCTCATATATTTAAATATTTCATCATATAAGATTACCGAAAGCCAATATTATTGACAGTGTCGTGTCACTTGCATCACTGATTCTGATTCAGTGTTTTGCAAAATCCTGTTGCTTATTTCAGTCATCAGTGCAATTGCCTCTTATCACTAGGTGGCAGTAAAGTCAAGAGGGTGAAAATGTGTCAAAACAAATGAATGATTCATAATACACTAGCTGAAGGTCACTGGGTCTTTGAGATCACTGTGCTGCCCAAAGTAAGAGTCATTGGTTCGGGTTGAAATATCCCAGCAGCTAACAGTGGTGATGAAACTCCTCTGGCTTCAATGTGCACATGAAATTTTTCACAATTTAACATTGTGTGGAGAATAACTGCTGTTTCGGGTATAAAGTGAAACACATGATTTAACACTGGGAAGTGGATTAGAATGAATTACCTGAACGAGCAGAGGGTGGAGCTCTGACCAGAAGATGGAAAAGATCCTTCCAAAACACCATAATACCAGGTTTCATTTGCTGCATGATAATGCACCACACGGCGGATGGTTCTCTCACAATTACTCTGACAATATGATCGTGATGGAGGTGAAAGTGCCACAGTCAAGTCCCAAAAAAGATGGAGACCAACTGTTGTGTTGCATGAGGCCTTTCAGTCACTGTTTCTCACAGTGAAGGAGGGCAAAGCAGGCAAAGGTATCTATTCTTGCAACACTTGTTTTTCCCCCACAACATTTTATACGACTACATTTATATGACTCGCGTAGTTGCTTTTAAGCAGTGTACTTAGTGCAGACAGAAAAATGAATGGATGTAGTTTCTCCACGAGTTTTAAAGAGGTCCAGTGTGCAACATTTAGGATGTGTTCACCGGCAGGAGTGGAATATACGACCCATAATCACATTTTTTGGAAGTATTTCATTGATTTTAAATAGCCTTAAAGCAAACCTTTTATCTATATACACACTTTTGGTAAGCACATGTGCATAAACTACCAATTAATATAGGCCTAAAACACTGAATAATAATGGGGTGGATACTTTTAAGCACTGTATATTTAATTGTGAATACTTTTGTACATTTACTTGCATTGGTTTACATTTACAAACACGCCTGAATCCCACAGTCAATGAATCTGAATGACCAGAACACTTCCAAGAATGGCCAATGACAGAAGAGGGTGACGACCGATGTCAAAGCAGATAATTATTTATTCATTCCTTGAATTCCCAGAAGCTTGAAATTCATACTTGCACTAATAGGATAAACTTAAATAGAGGCAAAGAAAGCATCTGTTAGTAAAAATCAGTTTCTTAAATACAAAACCATTTGTAACACCATCAGAAAAGAGCAATGTTCCCGGCAGTATATGTGACTGCCTGTAACCACCACAGATCAGATTATCACTCTGTGCATCAATTAAAGATATAAACTCCCTGCAAGCAAGTCTGAAAACAATCAGGATTCAAATGTATGCACTTTTTTTTTGTTCATTTAGTTACAGTACAATGTACACTGTGCACAGCAAGAAAACAAATTGAATATATTCTCTAGAAGTCGTCTATATTAAATACAGTCCTATCAACAGGTTTAAACCACATCATGCACAACGTTGCCTTCGAAGGCTTCCATTCAAGCTGCTTGTCCCTGTACAATCAGTTAAGTTATTTACAAATTTAACAAATATTCTACAGTCTTTAAAAAACAAAACAAAAAAATAAAACTTGATGCAAGTTAAGAGAAAACAAATGTTGATCCCATTCAAAGGCTCGCAAGTATTGTTAGTACAAGTGAACTTTTTTTTTTTTTTTGCCCTAATGGGAATTAAACATACACACTTATGCACTCACATAAACCTCACACATTCATTCATTCACTGCAGAAATACAATCAGGCCCTGTACATACTGACTGCAGAAACGATGCACTAAAATGGAAAGAACGTTTCAGTGTGACCCCAGTGTGGATACGTTTTAGCTTCTAAGATGAATCCAATCCAATCCAGTGTCTTTTGAGGATGATGAGGAGCGTATGAATAATCCCTCCCCCTCCACAGGTTCCTCTTCTTGGACTTGGACTCATCTTTCCCAATCTGTTCCAATCATTGAACTTGGGGGGAGAGAGACTTCAGAATTGAATTACTGTTTTGAAGAAAAGGCACTACCTGTAGAAGGAGCACTGCAAGCTGTGGCACTTCCCACTCGCCCTCACATAAAGCTCAAAAAACCAAGGTCACATGCGGTGGTGGCGGTGGTGGGGCCAAAGGTCATTGGACATGCCATGCAGCATTTCAGTTCCCTCCTTCATAGGTGCAGATGGATTTTTTCAACAGCGTGGTGACTGTTACAAATGCAACAATACAGCAATCTAAAGCATGCTGTGTGTGTGTGTGTGCACTGCTCCCAGTGTTGAGTTTACAGATAGTTCACGTTTTATATATATATATATATATATATATATATATATATATATATATATATATAATATATATATATATATACACTGTACCTGATCTACCTTGATCAAATCATTACATTTTTAAATACAGCTTCCTTTACAAACGGCTGTGTTGGAAAAATACATGGAGTGAGTCATTTACCGTAGACACTGAAAACTATTTAAATATAGTAGATAAAATAATAATAATAATAATGATGAACAAATATAGTTCAGACAAGCACTGCATAGTCTCTGAGATATTCCTGGTGCGCCAACGCTGCAAGACTTGTTAATACCTATTATGTTAATTAATATATGCTTTTAAGTAATATCAGGTATTTCATGCACAATTAGAATCGTATGACCGACGGAGCGAGTTCCTACTCAATGAGCTGAGCCGTTCTATGAAGATTTCCCACTAAAAACATAAATGTCTTTTGATGAGCTGTGTGGCACTGGACATGTGATCATAAAGCCATGCGCTGTTGGAGCAGAGATGTGTGTGTGGTGGTGGTGGTGGTTTGGGGGCGAGCAGTCAGAGCAGCACCTCATGCTGGTCAGTGAGGACTGATTGGCTACACAAATGAGTTCAAGGAGTTCATGGCATTAATAGGAGACGGGGCCTCCGAGCTCTCGTGACCCTCAGCAGTGTCCCTGCTGCCACTCTTTCCGCTATACTGGCCAATAAAGGAGCCGTCTTCGTTGAACTGTCCTTCTCCTCCTTCCCCGTAGTCAACTAAACTGTCGTCACTGTCGTCTCTCTTAACCGTCCCATTAGACGGTGTGCGGCTCCCTTTTAATGGCTTATGGTCCTCATTGTCACTGAAGGAGAAAATAACATGCAGGTGTTACAGGTGAGATGGTGTGACAGATGCAACAAGGAGATTAATGATCACTTTTTTAGATGGAGCACTGGAGTGCCGATGGGAACGTTTACCGCCACCTACTGTACGTTTCATAGGTAACGGTAAAGATTCTTACATTTGATTACAACTTTTTTTTTTTTCTTTCTGCCCACTGCACAGGTTGCAAATTTGAATTTGGCTTGCTCCATGTCTAAAAAACTGTGGCTATGAATGATTAGTTGGTTTCCATCAGGCAACAGGGGAATACAGCTCAAGCAATCGTACCTTGTTCAATTCCCCCTGAAACCAAAAATGAAGTGGTAAATGTGTTGCTTGACAGAAGCTCCACCCACCCACCCACCCACCCCCACTCGACACAGTCGTGTGGTTATGATGAAAAAGGCAATGATATGAGTCAAACTTGAGAAGCACAGTTTCAGCCAAACATCCCCCCCAAAAGCAAGCATGGTGAATAATATCACTAACTGGCAAAATACACACGAATCTGCCAAGAAATGATTCTTTGAATATCACACATTTGACAACATTTCACATCCATGAGTGGAACATCAATAAGATGGGACCATAAAGCCGTCATAATGCCGAAAATGTTATTCATTCTGAATATGACAAATATTAACTGAAAAGAAAAAAGCACTTTCAGATTAAGGATTTACATATTTTCTTTTACACTGAACATGATGAAGGCTTCATGACCAAATCCTGAACTTGATGCCAGCTGTGAAAACCTGGGATGTTTTTCTCCACAGTGACTGTACTATCTATCCACAGACCCTCCTCACATGCTACACTCCCTCCCTCCCTCCCTCATCACACCATCATCAACATCACCTCATGACGAGATCCAGTTGAAAGCCCAAACACAACAACAACAAAAGCACAATTCCAATTGTTAAAAGTATTAAGCGATGACGGTAACATGTGTTGACTGCATGTTATCGTTCCCTTCTCCTACAGGGCTCCATAAATGTTTATAGGCATTAATAATACATTTACAGTATGAGCAACATCAATGCTCTGGGTGACACCTTCCTTTGTTTTGGATATTGTAGTTTATTTTTGCTGCTGTAACAAAAACCTGTTCCTCCAGCATAAACACTATGGGCATGAAGCTGTTACAATGTGAGGTACTGAGAGACATAGTCACATGTATTTGGTTTTTCATGGGGTTGAAAATCATGAAATATAGAATATCCTTTAAGAATTATGACTCTTAATGATTGGCTATGGTCTGTTACAGTATAAACAGCACTGACTACTGAACCCTGGGATGACTGCTCCCTTCATACTCATCCATGTGTATACTGTGTATCTATATTATATTAACAATCATTTCAATCTTTATTGCCTTGAGCAAGATGTCATGAATCAGATCGTCGCACCATGCATATCACATCATATATATATATATATATATATATATATATATATATATATATATATATATATATATATACTGTTTTATATTCGTCACAGAGAAAATCCATAGAATAAAACTATGTATTCATAATACAAAAAGGAATATAAAATATAAAAGCAAGACATCTTATAAATTGACTTGTAAAAAACAAACAATATTCAAAACAATGCTAGCTATATAGAAGTAAAGTGCTGTTTTTCTTTATTCTGCGTGCGATCGGAGAAGCAGCCTTGAAAGAGGATGCTAACAAGCATAGCTGGATCACTGCTGTTAACTTAGCAGTGTTTTTTTACATATGTAAGCAGCATTATACTAAACAAAGTGTTAATAGTACACATACAACACAAACACTATGTATTATGAGTAGCTTATTAGTTTGCATGGGATTTGATGGGTAAAGTAATATCAGTTGCAAACGAATGTCTCTTATTTTTCTTTCCCCTGACTTGTCTTAACTTGAGTTTTTAACACCCACAAAAATCCCTTGAACCTGAAGATTTCTGCTTCTCAAATGACACCACAATGCCATGTCAAGCACATTCAACACAACAGTCCACCACGTAGCATTCACTTTGTCCCAAAACCAAGTGGGAAGAAGAAAAAAAAATAAAAAAATCTTGTGCTTCTTGGTAGCAGAAGTTCAAAATGAGGCTCACTTCTGTTACTGGTGATCCTGGGGTCATTTATTGGTCAGCTGTAAGGGTTGAGAGGAGGGGGCGGGAGAGCAAAGCTCCAGCCCGGACAGAGAGAGCGGAGCTGGGCACAAGTAGTAGTAGGGACAGGAGCAGAGAGGCTGATGGGTAAAATTGGCTCTGGTGCCTCCAGAGGTTGGATCACTTTCTCTCACCTGTATTCCCCAAAAGTGCAGTCGTCCTCTTTCATGGGCTGGAACTCTGGGTCTGTGTGTGCATCCTCCTTCTCTTTGACTGGTGACAGAGAAGTGGCAATTAAGACAAACTGATGCTGAAGTGACCGAGATAATGTATATGTATGTATATAATTAATTATATATACATATGTATGAATAGTATATATAATTGTAAGTTGTTTAATTAGCTGCTTATTGATTTATTGATATTTTTGCTTACACAAAAGTCTCTGGGTGTTATTAAAATTATTTGATACAGTTTAATAAATATTTTTCTGTGATAACATGAAAGTCGTGTGATATAAGAAGAAAAACTGATCTTAAGTTCCATATTTTTGTAATAAGTACTAGAACAACACAGATTGTCAAGTACAACATGGGAATTATAACATGACACAGCATCAGAAAGCAGTTTTAAATCTTTTTCTGGTGACTGTAAGAAAACAAACCCAGTCTTGAAGGCTGACAAATAAAGACTTAAAGTGTGGGTTTGTATGCACAGGCTATAGTCTAGTGTTTGAGTGACTGCTCACCAGGGTATTTGCCTCCTTTATTCCTCTGAATGAAGCAGATAATGAGGAGGATCAGGATGAGCAATGCAATGGCACACATGAGACCAATAAACCATCCCTGAGTGGCGATGTCCACCTGTCTGCTTGCCACAGCTGGTCAGGGAAGAAAAGGGACACTTGAGAATTATGGCTCCACTATGTTTTTTGGTTTTTTTTGATGATAGCAACAATTATCCACAACGACAAATATGGAAAACGTAATCAATGAGCGTGAATACATGTTTTAGCATTCTCTCATTACCTACTAGATAGATATTTCAGTTCATGAGCAGACAACTCTGATGTTAAAACGAGTATGGAATCTTCTAGATTATGCTAAATGGTGGCTTACACATATTCGACCCACATTAGTACTGCAAGTGTGCAAAGAGAGAGTCAAACAATCACAGTTACACAGAGACACACACACACACACACACACACACACACATAGACAGACAGACATACTGTAGGTTCACTGGGTGATATTAGGTTGGATATTATAACACACATTAATAAACATATATTAAACTTCTACATTAGAGTAAAATCCACTTTTCAAGTCTACGAGACTGACGGGAGTTATACTGAAACGGAACCATGAGGTCATGCACGCGAACATGCCCAGCAAACGGACACCACAACACGTCTGTTAAACCCATGCTTGACTGGGTTATAATTACTCAACAGCACAAACTACAACACAAGTCTACACACGACACAGTACAGGGTCAGGCCAGGCCAGGCCGGGGTGGAGGTGGAGGTGGAGGCAACCATCTAGAACTGCCTCACCTGGTACCGTGACCAATAGCTCCTTGGAGTGGTGGAGCGGCTGGTCGTGGTGACCTTTGGCCACCAAACGCACCCTATAGGAGCGGCCCCCCTGTAAGCCCTTCAGCACAACGTTCTGAGAGCCGTTCACGAGCTCTTTCTGCCACTCCTCTTCACCTTCACCTGCAGGGGGACGTCCATGAAGAGAAGTATGTTTGAGCGAGCGAACACAACTTCAAACGGAGTTCAACGTTGGGAAAAAAAAAAACATCTAGTGGCTTGGAGTTACACTACAAAAAATGCTAAATATATTATATCTACATGTTAAATAGTTTGTTTTACTCTGTTAATGGACTATTGCAGAGGCTCAGTGAACTGCAACTGAGGAAAACAAATGCAAATAGGAGGGAAACTATTTTCACCCACAGTGACAGCACATGCTTGGTTATAAATTACACTGCAAAGTAAGAAAACATCATGGTTGTTTTCTCAGTTTGCAGGGTGTTTTTGTTTTCCTGCCACCAGGACGGCTCTCGGGATCTTGGTCCAGAATGAAATATCGTAATACCTCCTTTGTCGCACATGTTCACATTTCACTCACCAGCATCTTGAGTAATCGTCTGATTGTTATGGAGTGCCACAGTTCTGTTAAAACTCTAAATATGTCCAGCACTGTGATTCTGAGCACGACAGTCATTATACCTAACATCATTATTGTCGTCTGAATGCTGCATGTGTGCCGTATTTGTTTTTCATTTGCTTTGTTCCGTTCATTTGCATTTGTTTACTCGAGTGGCAGCGCGTCGAGCTCTCGGTGCCGCTGTATATAAAGATGGGGTGAGGAATTAAACATGGAATGCGTCTGAGTGATAATCACAAGATTATCCTTTTGAGAACAGCATTGTCTAAATTAATGAGATGAGATCTATGATCAAGATACTCCGTGAAATTCATGGAATAGTAGGTGCGAGAGAGCCATACGACAACAACGTACTGCTTTTCATCCTCAATGCAGGTGGATAAAAACAGTGGAAAGCACTTGAAATTAATTTGGCACAGCGAGAATGTTGCTGCTGTTCATTGTGATGTTTGTCAACAAAAGTTGCCACAGGAAACGCATGCGACTCCATAGCACTAAATAATTAGCAAACCAATCATAGGCAGCCTTAATTATTTATCACATCTGGGTCCGTGCTGTTAGAAGCCAACACCAGTGTGACTGCCAATATTTCTATTCACCTGCACAAGCCAATAATGAAGTAGGGGTCTCTTGCCACCCAGGTGTGGAACTGACACAAACCAAGATGTTTTGCTTTGCTTACTGTTTTCTACTATGTATTCTACATATATGGTTTTCTCTGGGCCCCAGTACTCCCAACTGATGACGGCCCCGTCCTCTCCAACCGAGGAACTAACGTTCCCAAAAGGACTCACAGGCCACACTGAGCACACAAGAGAAGAGAACAACCATCAAGATTTTCTGCTGGTCAAAGGACAACCCAGTTACTGGCAGGCATTTCATTATAGTCCCACTAAAGGATGTGAGCATTACTGAATCTATACCTTACACAACATAAAATCAACTAAGGACGCTAAACTGACAAACAAAAGCATACACAAAGCTGATCATGTCACAAATCAGATAGGTAATGTACTACGATCACAGCGGTATCTGTACCCTTGTGGGGTGGACGGCGCGGAGGAAGCCGTGCAATGGGATGAGAGGTTTGGGTGCTTCCTGTAAACAACGTGGCACAAGACACACACACACACACACACACACACACACACAGACACAAACATTTTCCACAGGTACAAACAACACAGATGATGGAATCACATTACACACTGCGCACAGTTCAGTGGCACACCAAGTAAAGCCTTGCCATGCAGCAGGAAGCGTCACCAACACAGAGGTAAGAACGGGTCAAATGCAGCTCAGCACTTTGAAAGGACATGTGCAGTTTTATCACATCAGAAAGGGTGCACATCGCAAAGCGTCGTTATGTACAGCATGTAGCTTTGAAGTTCCCCCCAAGCTTTGAACTCGGTTTGTGCATTTCGGTGGGCAGCAGAATTTAAAACAGGCGAGGGGAATTGCTCATGTCATAAAGAGTGCATGCTTGCTCTTGCTGTGGGGTTTTAAAGCTACTTTGGCTGCATCTGTAAAATGAGTATGAGTCTAGATACCACTGGTACCTTCAGCCCCATCTACGTCAAGCTGTGACATAAGAGCTTGTAAAGAGAAACAGGACACAGAAAAACAAGAGGACAGGAATCATTATGGGATGACACCCACCCCATACACACACACACACACACACACACACACACACGCCCTCCCCCCTCACACACAATCACTGGCATCTTTGTCCCTGCATGTAACAGTGAGACATTTAGGTGCTCATGCTGAGTCCGTGAGTGAATTGGAATGTAAAATGATGGGTCTAATGTAGCACAACAGCATGCTAATGTTCCACTCAAAATTGACATGAATGGGAAACCAATGAATCACATGCTATTTCCGAAACCAAACGTAAAATTAAAAAGACTGTGAACCACGGGCATAACGTAGGCACGTAGCAACAATCAACAAAAGAGCTACAGCTCAGCTAAAAGCAGTGGTGTGATTTGCTTACAAGAGTGGTGTGATTTGCTTTCACCTGCATAAACATCCATATAAAATCTGTACATTAATACAACGTTTGGATAATATTACCTCAATCATTTAAAAAGGATATCTATTTGCCCAGCTTTCCAGCTGAAGAAGCATGAAAATGAACATTATTTCAATTTTGTTCTGTCATCTACATGTGTTGACTTACCTTCATCCATGACGGTGACAGCCTCTTCAGTAATGGCTGGCCCGGGTCCCCTGACTGTTTTCGCACTCAAATAAAACTTGTAGCGCGTGCTGTACTTGAGGTTGGGCAAAGTGACTGAGGTCTCATTGGCGAGCAGGGCCAGCTCCTCCACTGTGCCCAGCTCATTGGAGTTATTGACTACAGGGCCGGAGGATGGATGACAAGAATAATGGGATGGAAAAGGGTGGAAGTAGTAAAAAAAATAAATTGAATGGAAGTATGAGGAGGTTTGTAGATGGGGTTGGAATATCAACGACAGAAAGGTGGAAAAGAAAGCATTTGAGGCACAGAGGTGCAGGGTTCAGAAAAAGAGTGACAAAAGTGGATTTGTTAATTTGTGCTGTTGTGATTTAACTTGGAAAATGTAATCACTTTTAATCCTTTATCTTCAGTTCCTTCAATCTCATAATCTGACTTTGAGCAGGAAAGAATGACAAAACTACAGACTACATGACAGAAGGCGAGACTAAGCACTGGGAAGGTTCATGAAAGTTCACTAAAGCCCAGTGCCGTGATTCATTAGAGTTATTTAAAAGCCTCACCTGGCTGATATTTGAGCGTGTAGCCGGTGATTCGTCCATTGCGATCGTGAGGTGGACTCCATTCAAGGGTCAAAGAGTCAAGGTTTAAGTTGGTGACTACCAAGGAGGTCGGGGCCCCAGGCACTGTGGGAAAAAAAAGAATTAAGAAAATAAAGAAGAATAAGTAAATATCAAGAAGGTAAGAACAAGAAGAACTGCCGCACAGATTTTTTTGTGTGTAAAATGACAGTAGATGCAGGTTATTATTCTTATTCTATCATTCCCAGAGTGTATTGACAAAATATTGCACAATGGCCGACTAACCAGCTGTTAATCCCTAACATCAGCTACTAAAAAGGGCTGTATTAATGAATCAATGTTAACTTTGTGTCTGAGATTGAATCCTCAGCATTTTATTATCAAACTCTTCAGTCCATATATATTATTTTTTTTACTCTTTGTTGAAGAAAATCATTCATTCATTCACAATATGATACTCATGCCAATTTAAATTCTAATAAGCAGTTATCTGTTATTAGAAAAGTCTGACGTAAAGGTTATGCACTCCCTGTCTTACCTCCTTCAGGTGTTGAAAACTGCTGGGTGGGACTTGGGGGACCGTCTCCCTTGCCATTATAGACCCTGACATTGAAGGAGTAGAGGCTGAATGGGTGCAGAGCAGGCAACCTGCCGTGGCTGTGGTTTCCACCGAAGGTCAGGATCTGCTTCTCCATTTGATGGGGGTTGTGTTTGTGGAGCGCACGCTCTTTCCAGTAGTACACCTGCAAGACAGCGTTTGTGGACAGTAAGCACAGTTGTGTGTCTGTATGGTGTGGCTGGTGTGAATGTTGTGTTTACACTTATGCACCTTGTATCCTTTGATTTGTCCACGTATTAATTTATGAGGTACTGGTTCCCAGTGCACCTCTGCCAGTGTGCTGTTGAGCACCACGGCCTGGACCATTTCTGGAGCTGCTACTGGCACTGTACAGTGGACAAGGAGCACAGCAGCAGCTAAATACAGAAGCAGTGACATAACCAAGTGTATCATCACCCCAGACTGGGACACATAGTACATTTTTCAGAAGAGTCAGTCAAACTCACAGTCCTCTCCTGAAAAGCCGTGGGCAATAGCAGGTTCAGGTCCAACCCCATGGTCGTTCACCGCCTGAACTTTTAGTTCGTACGGAACAAATGTGGGCGTTCCAGACACAACAAAGCGGGAGTTGTTGGCCACAGTGACTGAGGTCCAATCACTGTCAACTGCCTTCTGCCTCCACATTACTCTATAACGAAGCCCTGGGCCATTAGACTGGAGCCCTGACAGTGGCTGCAGAGGAGAAAGTTTGTAAGGGACCTTATTTTCCCATCATATTAACTTTGCAGAACATATGTGATTTTGTAAAATGTGATATACTGCATGGTAAATTTGAAATTTTGAAGAAGTCCCTTGACAAGAGTAAATGCCTCAGGATTAAAATTGATAGTTGAATAAAACTATATTACCGTCCAGGAAATTACAAGATTGTCATGTTCTGTTCCAAATCCCTGTACACCTGTGGGGTTCTCGTCTGGAGCTGAAAAAATATATTAAAGACAAAAAGAAAAATCACCCGACAGAAAACCTTCCCCTGAGGCTACGTACTGTACCGACTTGCTTCTGAAATTACAGACGGATGGAGGGAGGTGGACTTATTAAGAAAATATCGGCAGACTCACTGACGCACACAAGACACATTCATTAACCTGTGAAACTGTCCAATAAATGAGCCGAGTTTCTACCTGCAGGTTCTGTCTTGTAAATCTTGGAGGGTGAGCTGGGGCGGCTGAAGCCCACGGCGTTGAGGGCCAAAACTCTGAAGGTGTAGTGGATGTAGGCGGACAGTTTGAGGTGAGCTGTCGTCTTGGTTCCAGGGACCTCAGTAAGATTATGCCAGTAACCTCTGTGGTGCAGTGAGTCTTCATACTGGATCAGAAAGTCTGTGTGAAATAAAAAGAGAGCACGGTGATTAACTAAACACTTCACACACACAATCTCAAAAAAAAACAATATATTCAAAAACTGGAATGAATGCCCTCAAGGTCATTTGGATAACGGCTCTCAAAACACATCACAAAAATAATGAATATCTTTAAGGTCCAGTAAATTTTATTTTATCATTGGTAGAAACTGAATATACTACCTCTAAGTATGTTTGCATACATGTGCGATTGCTTAAAAATAAAATAAAATACACTTTACCTGTAATTACAGAGATTAATGTATCATTTTACACTATTCCTATGTCCAAATGTTAAAAATTAAACGGTTGCTCAATCAATGTAACTTTGAAGTGCCACAACATTGTGTTATTATTGAAAATAAAGCCGTGGAAGAAGAGATATTCTGAATGTTACACAAAAGTACCATCCATCCATCTACCTATCTGCCTAATCCCCATATTGCACGTTTTCGGACTGTGGGAGAAAATCCACGCACATACATAGAGAACATGTTAGTACATACTCTGAATAGGACTGTTGTGTTCATCCCCAGGGGTCCATGTAAGCTGAACACTCCTCTTTTTCTGGTCGGTCAGCTCCAGGTCAGTGGGCGGGTCAGGTCGCTCTGGGGTGGGGGCATCAGAGTGGTTAACTTTTCAAATGCATTGCGGTGACATTCGCACTGACTTCCTATTGCAGTTGCACAATACAAAGTGTCCATGCCACAACAACATGAAGCAAAACCAAAACAAGACATAGTATAGTTCTGATAAATGCTGAGGTTGTGAAGTTACTATATTTATATTTGCACACGTTTAAACTGGCAACCTCATTTGCCCTGCGAGACACATGCAGACACTGCATCATGCATATGAAATGACTGTTACTCAATGTGAGCATCTTCTATAATCAGTCTCCGTGAAATCGAGTCTCAGACTCGCCAGAGAGGTTGAAGGCTCATGTTTTGCAATTGAATTGATAAAATGAAAAACATGCTTTGAATAAATGAGTGACAAGTAAATGGCACATTGGAAAAGATCCCAAGTGGTTTAGCGGCTTTACAAATTGTCTTTGCATGGAAGCGTGAGAAGAAATTCATTCCCCATTTGCCCAAATGTTTAATTTTTTTCATCTGCGGTTTAATGTATTCAATATTAAAAAAATAAAGAAAAATGCAATACGAAACACAATTCATCACAAGGAGTCAGAAAAAAACCAGACTTGAAATCAATGCTGTTAAATTAAAATGACTGTCAACAACAAACAGCATCTTCAGACCACAACATGCTTCTTCAACAGAAACAATACAAGCCCAGGTGAGCAGACCACGTCAG
This sequence comes from Solea senegalensis, assembly GCF_019176455.1. Classification (NCBI taxonomy): domain Eukaryota; kingdom Metazoa; phylum Chordata; class Actinopteri; order Pleuronectiformes; family Soleidae; genus Solea; species Solea senegalensis. The sequence goes on along the minus strand of NC_058030.1, from coordinate 11,726,146 downwards.
GTGAGCTGCAGGTTTACCGTAGACAACAGCTGGTGTTGGAGTGGCCTCTGCCAGGAGGGAGGGCAGGAGTGAAATGGAGTTTGGTGGTCAGTCAGCCATAAGAATACAAAGAAGATTATCTGGCACACTAAGAAGGCAATAATCAAATATTCACGCTGCTGACACAATCGCTGATTAAATCCGCAGCAACCATACCTTACATAAACTCCCAGGCAATAAAACCTTAAAAGGGCTGTAAGGTGATACGTTGTGTAAGTTATTAGACTGTTTTTGAGGTCACATAGTTTCAGCACAGCAGTGTACATACCAACTACAGTAAGCTCAACACTCGCTGAGTCATGGTCCAGAGTGGTGTTCACGATGCAGGTGTAGACACCCGCGTCACTCTCTGTCACATCCATGATGGTGAGGCTGTCCGAGTCTACAACGAATCTGTTAAAAAAATATATAAAAAAAAAAGATAAGCACCTTCAGATTTCATATAATAATATAATTCTTTTCGCAGTATCCCACGTTATCATCTGATTATTCAATGGCATTAAAACATATTAATACATCCAGCCTCTTACATCCAGTAGATCTTCATATAAGATAAATGGGCAGGAGGCTGAGGAAATACAACAACGGTCTAGAAAAGTGAGACAGCTCCAGTCTGACCTCTCATCATCAGGGAGCTCGTCATCGTCTTTGAGCCAGCTCATGGTGGGGACCAGGGTGGGGTCGTGTTTCACCTTACACTCCAGCACTGCGGACTTGTACCTCTGTATCACTTTGTACTCCGGCTGCTTCAGGATGCGTGTGGGCTCTGATGACACGGGAAGAAGGAGGTGGTTAGGAACATTTGAGAATGAATATTTTAAATATATCTGATCATTGTTGCACACACCATCCATGAGTCTCATGGATGAAGTGAGACGCCATGGATGGATTTACTGTATATCAGACCTTTAACTTTTCATTCCTACACAAACCTTAAGGCTTTCTTTATTTCACTAACTGATCCTACAGTCTGTAAAATATCTCAAAAGACCAATTTAAAATCAGCGAGCTAGGGATGGTTTCTGGTTTTACTTTTTTTTGTTTTACTGGTCACCAGTGTTGGAGGTATTTTTTAGGTATAGTTATAGGTATAGTTTTTGATTTATTAAAGACTTTTTGCTTGTTTTCAATCTACATTTGGGTCTTCAATTCAATTCAATCATATTATTACTGCAGTGTGGCAGAAATACAACATTGGATTTGCTTGCATATCTCTCTCTAAACCTGTGTTTAGAGATCCATTTATGTCATATTTAGGGGTTTTGGATTATATCCGATTTAATGTTTGTCTTTTTAAGCTAAGGTTTGTTTTTGCACTACAAGTGCTGTTGTAGTGTTTTTACAAGGACAATTTCACTGTGAGGACGAAGTATGTGTGTGTGCTTAATATTCAGAACAGAAACATTCTCACCTTTGACCTCCAGGTAGACGTGATTCTCATAGATACCAAGGTTGTTTCTGGCCACGCAAGTGTATTTGCCAGCGTTTCGGGCCTGAGCCTTGTGAATCTCCAAAGTCCCATTGTCATGTAGGATGTACGGGTCTCCCACCAGCGTGCTGGACCGACTGTCTTTAAACCTGAGAGAAGGAGAGAGATCGAGAGTGAGGAAACCATTTTGAGCCTCTGAAGAAAATGAATTGTGTATATGAAAATGTATACGAATTGTTTATCTCCCTCTACACATATGTGTATATATATATATATATATATATATATATATATATATATATATATATATATAAACCTCAATTCACTCACCATGTAATTTTAGGGATGGGTGACCCAAAGAAGGCGCAGTCTATCAAGGCTGGGTGATTTTTGATGACCTGGTAGACTTTGTTGCTTGGCGTCAGCACTCTGGGCGGCTCCGCTGCAGTGAGGCAGCAGCAGCAACCATTATTGGCATGTTATTACACTCCAAACAATCAAAGGGAAAATAGCATTACTGAGAAATACACGGATCCAGAGAAAGGAACTTACAGAGGACATTGACGAAGGCATTGGACAGCAGGTAACCATGATCATTGGAGACATTACACTGATAGACCGCGCTGGATCCCGTCTGTATGTCAGTGAAGATGATAGTGTCGTCTTCCACATTTCTGCTAAGGTCCTTTGGGGAATCTGTTCATATAACAGTGTAAGTAGATGTTAATGCATGTTCAAAATTAAGGTTCTTTCTTTGCTTCATCCTTGATTATTTTCAATGGCAAACCCAACTGTGTCACTCACCCTCAATATGAAATGATCAAGAGCAGACAGATTGTGATACAAGTACTAATTCTTGATTTACGTCATGATGCTGGTCAGAATTATGCTGTGTTTCCTTTTGTTTAAGTTCTGGTGATAAACTAAGAGTTAAACATTCTTTGAGAAATGATAAAGAGGGAAAATAACAAGAAAAACATATGTCTGTGTCCTAAAAAGGATTCAATCTGTCTTAGATCTGCATTAGGACAGGAAAGAGAAGGAAACAGCTAATCTGATAACAAACCACCTGCTCCCAGGTCTAAAAAATCACCAATCAAAGCCCCAGTTCCTGTTTGTTAAATATGTAAGAGTAAAAGTGACAAGGAGTGGTTTTACAGATGGTTACTTGTAGGGTTTATTTTTGTGTAGTTGGCTGCTGTGAGTTCCTGTAGTCCTCCCACGAGTTGCCAGGCAAAGGAAATTAGACTTTTTTCCCCAAAACATGAGAAATATCGTGCTGTTGTCCAAAACCTAAGAAATGTGAGCAATCGTGTTGCTGCTCATTTTGGCCAGGACATCCTTGGAAAAGAGATTATTACTCTCAATGGATACTTCATGGATGTGAAATAAATACTTATTTAAATAAGACACCGGCGCAGGTGAGAGGTTTAGCTTTGTAAAATAGGAAAAAAACTGTTTGTTATCATTGTTAGACTTATTTGTACATTACATTGTACATTTGAAAAAACAACAACAACAACAACACTCCTTTGGGAAATAATGCTTATGCACTTTGTGCACTATCTACACACACATGTGAGACTGAAATAATCCAGTCTTGTATAATCAAACTATTTGTAGCTCAGCATAATGTGAAAAACATGGAGGTGGTTTTTCATAGTTGTGGAAAAGAATTGCACTCACTCTCTATGGAGATGCCATTCATAGCCCAGGTGACTGAGGGCTTGGGTGTGCCACTGGCTCTGCAGGTCAGCACACCGTTCTCTCCTGGAGCCAGGACAAGGTTCCTGGGAGGGCCACTGATCCAGTAAGGAGCAGCTGAAAATAGAACAGAAGGCTGGAGAATTAATGAGTGAACACAGTGCCCTACTGGCATCTCTGCATAAATCAATTATGAGCCAGAGGGAAAGGGAGAAAGAAGTGACAGAAAGAAGGAGCGACTGTGTCGCCACATGGAGGTCTGACCATGCGTTTCATCACTGACAAACCTTTGACCGTAACATGAATGGTGTGGTGCTCTGAGCCAAGCTGATTCCTGGCAGTGCAGCGGTAATCTCCAGCATCTGACTCTGACACGTTCACAATTCTCAGTGTCTTCTGGTAGTGCAGGAAGGATGTGCCCTTGGATGGGAGTTCACCGCTCACTTTGGACCAGGAGATTTCCGGGGTGGGCCTGGATTCAAAAACAAAAAGAGTGTTTTGTGGGCAAATAATGATAATGACACTTGAGCAGGTGGACACTTAAGGCTTTCAGGGCTGATGTAATTGGCGATTATTTTACTTACAGTCCCTCTGCAATACACTCCATCTCCAGCACCTGTCCTCTCAATACCATCTTGGAGCTGGAGGAGCCAGATGGTATGAGGAAAGTTGGCCTCCTCTCTTCCACTGGGTCTTCTACAAACACAGACAGAGAGAAAATGACCAGTTTCTTCAGTAGATCCAGGCCAAAACCAGACCCTTCATATTTACAATTATTTAATCGATGTCCTATATGATGTCTTTCTACAGACTCATTCAAAATACCTATTTTATATTTTACTGTAAGATATTGTGCAGTGGGAAATTAGACAGGGCAGCAGGAAAAGAGAGAGTTTAGAATGGAAAACATTGCATATTACACTATACATATTCATATACAGTTTCTTTTAGAACTGTTTTATTATTACGACTGTAGATTATGTATTATCCAGGTTATGCAATCATTATATGTGATAGTGGAATAGTCATTCAGAATGATTTAAGCAGGTCATAGGAAGAAGGGAAGTAATCAAAAGTGTATTGATTGAGGGACAAAGAATAACTTGTTAATTCTGGTTGTTAGTGGGTAACAGCTATGGTTTAAAACACTAGAGGGTGCCAAGTCTCACCCCTAGTGAAATCAGAATGGTTGTGTCAGGGTTAGTGTTAGTGGTAGGACTGCAACGATGATCGATTATTAATCGATGACTAAATGAATTGTCAACTATTTTGATAATCCATTTAAAGTTCTCTGATCTTTCAGCTTCTTAAATGAAAAAATCTTATGGGTTATTTGCTCTGTATAACAAAAACAAAATCACTAAAGCTGAATAGTTTTGGTTTGTGGACAAAGTAAGATATCCTTATCACAGGAAACAGCTATCGCCATTTTTGAACACTTGCTGGACCAAACAACTAATCAATTTATCAAGAAAATAATCGACAGATTACTTGATCGTGAAAGTAATCGTTAGTTGCAGCCCCAGTTAGTGGGTAGGAGTCAGAGTTTGGAGCGCTCGTTTGGGGAGCAAACACTAGGGGGTGTCGAAAACTCACCACTAAATAAATCAGTGTCATTGTAAAAAGCTGCCATTGTGTCATTGATTGCATCCACTGTAACACAACAAAGACATAAAACACATGCCACAAGTTGAAATCACACATGCATAAAACACATGCTTTGACAAATTAACATGAACGAAAAAACAAAAAAAACTATTAAAACACGATTTACAAGTCAGAACGTACATCTGATCGTCACAAGAATCTGGACGGAACATTCAAGTCAACAGCAAATGTGAGAGGCCTTTGTTGTCGGTGCAAAGTGAACAGGACGTCTCACTGCAGGGACAAAATGAACGCCTGCTCAGCAGATATTGCCACACACCAGCGACAATATGTCTTTTCAGTGGGACGACGACCACAAGCGCCTCTCGGGATGAGATTAGAGATAGGAAATGACGTTTCCATCCTACGCGTGTGTGCATGCCCTCCTATTGTGGGCATGCACACACACACGCGCACGCGCGGAGACATGCCGGCTATATTTCAACACTTCTCCTCACGCACAGTTGGACTTACGATTGAGGACCGTGACGCTGATGGGCTGTTTCTGCTGGATGGTACGTGTGTGCGGGAAGCGGGCGTAGCAGATGTAGTCATTTCTGGAATCCTCTAGGAGGACATTAGAGAAGTATAGGTCTCCATTCAGGGACTGGGACACCCTGCTGCTCTGAGGCAGCCTCTGGAAGTCTGAAATGTAGGGCAAATTAAAATAAGTTACAATGTCTGGGTCATTTTCATTCATCTCCAGAAGAAATAGTCCCACTGACGGTGTAATCCAAAGTTCATCCAATATAACAGACACTGTTGAGAATGACAATAAATGTAGTTCAAGAACAAGTGTACGAAAATCCCAAATACGTTATGTAACAAGGTGGGATAATGAGACTTGGAGTCAAGGTCAACAACAAATGAAATTAAACTAAGCTGCTAAACAAACACAAGGCCAGGTCTCATCAGAAGGTTTTCTGGAGCCTTCCTGTGACTTGCACAATCTTTCTAGACAAATTGAGATGATGATTATTACATTATTACATATTGATTGTGATGAAAATACATTTGAAAGCATCAGAACAGCTACATAGTGGATCTTGTGGTGAGATTGGTTTTGTAAGAGCTGTTTCCTTAGTCAAGAAAGTCTTCGTATTAGTGAAAGGAGTTGCCTGTAAATTGCTTGTAAAAATGGAAATTTGAAAACCCTCTCCTGAGGAAGACTATGTGATAAGATAAAAAGCTTGATAAAAAATGATTTTGCTTTAACAACTAAAGCTCAGACATCAACATGGAAAAAGAAAAGATTCTGTCAAATAAATTGATAAAATGCGGGTTCTGTCTCTAGGTGTATAAATGAACCCAAAACCAATTTGATATTGGTATGTTTGTTTCAAAACACCGCAAACTAGGTAGACTATAAGTGATTGTCAATGAGTCTGCGTGATTTGCCTCCTTCCCTTTAAGTCTTCACGTTAGACCACATTTTAAATGCAAATGATGCAGTTTTACAGTTTGATTTTTAAATCTGTTTTACATCCAAGTCACATGAGGATTCATTTGATAACTTCTCTGTGACTGTTACCTAAAATACAACCAAAGTAACTTTCCATGAGTGCATTTTTACATTTATTAATGAATGGGAAAGCAATAGTTGCACAGTACAATCTTTCAGTTACTATTCATAGCAGAACACTTTACTTGCATAACTTAAATTTCCAAAGTTTAGAGTCCATGATTTGTAGTAAAGAGGTTAGAATACAAAGAATGACTGGCATGGTCCTTCAACAGTACAAAACAGGCACATAATTCTGATGATTTATAGAATATGTGCAACCAAAAAAATAAAAGTGTTGTAGAAGTACTCACTATTGTCCATCCAGAATATTATGGGAGGGGGCAGGCCAGCAGGTGGTTCACATGGCAGCACCAAGGAGCCGCCCTCCTGAATGACAACTGGCTTGATTTTCTCCTTTGACCACAAGGGGGATCCTGGATTGGTTGAAAAAGGGAGCACATGCCAGCAGAGTCTCATTATTTGATGTGAAATATGGGTTGAGGTATGTGTTGCTAATGGACCATTGCTGACATGATGGCGGAGTTGACGAGGCAAGGTAAGAGGGATAATGCCTAACGCGGCAAAATGCTAGAGGAGAAATACAAGGGGATGTTCAGCTCTACCCACTATTACATCCTGTCTAGTAAAACATGCTTTTTTTTTTCTACATGCACCTTTACCTGTCAGAAGTGCTCTTAAGATGGAAAATGCAACTTCATTGTTAGAAACAAGAAAATGATTGAGTTTGTATGATGTAAGATATTAAGAAATGGAATTGATAACAGAAGCATTGTTATAGACTAGCACTGCACTTACTGGACTGGCGTATGACTATGTTGTGGGAAACAGCAGTTCCGTGTATGTTTCTCGCTATGCACTGGTACACCGCCTCATAAATGTCAGCCTTCTCCCTGCTGATGTCCACTACCAGAGTCCCAGAGTGGGGCTTCATAGTCACATTGGGGTCCTGGTCGATGTCAAAATGGGTCCCGTTTCTTGTCCAAGAGAAGCTGATAAAAGATGTTTGAATTCAAGTTGCAGGTTTATTTGTAATGTGCATTAAAAGTACAGTGCATGATAAAATGCAACAAAATAAATACATGTTCATGGCATAAAATCTATTCTATAAATGAAAAAGCGTCATGAGCTTGTGTCATATTACTTGATAACAAGTTGCCCAATAATCTTATAATAACATCATTCACCAATCATTATGTGATCAAACCACAGAGTGAAGCAGATTAGCTGTAACCTCCTGACAAAGCACACTAAAGGAACGAAAGGAAAGGAAAGCTGCCAACACACACATGTACAGGCAATGTTGGTGCCATCAAGTGGCACGAAGAATAAATGAGGATAACATTAGCTAAAACTAGGGCTGCCAAACAATTATTTCCTTCTTTAATTGTGATTAATCACAGAGGTTCCATAAGTCCATTTTTTTATCACATGTTTAAAACCAAACTTTGCAAAGGGCAACTTGTAACGTAATAAAAATGCCATCTATATTTATGGTCAAATTAAGTTTTAAAAAGCGTGCATAATTTAGATCAACCTACTGAAGACCGGCTGTCAGCCAAGGGCCCCTAACTGAAAACTTTATTGTCGGTAGTTTAATTAACATTTGGAAATTTGGAGTCTTCTTCGAACTGGATCGTAAATGTTTAATCTCACTTGACAGATTCCTACCTGGGATGAGGCTTCCCCTTCGCCTCACAGTGGATTACAATGTTCTCCCGTGGGTCGATGATGTAATCCTTGGGGGATTGGTGAGTTATGGTCGGCGGCTGTGGCACTAAAGGCGATCAGAAATATGATATTTAATCATGACCTTCATTGCAAGACTAGGCCCTTTCTGTCTCACTGTATTGACCACCCAAGCAGTCACTACCCATCACATGCTGACAGAGACATAAAGCTTTTACGGCAAGTACAGCAGCAAACAGGCATGCAGAGCTCTCAGGCACATTTCACTTTAATGTAATGATCCAATTCTTAATGTGCTCCTGTTGGTGCAGGCAGAATAATGGACTATGACAAAACAGATGATATGAGAACACATGCTGTTTGCAATATTGCTCAATGAAAAGAAGACGAAGAAAAAAAAGGCAAACATGAAAACAAAGGGATCAATGCATGCAAAATATACAAAAGTCCACTTCAAATCACACTTTTAAACGCAAGACCGAATAATCAAAACCACAAAAATCAAATCAAAAAGGGCAAAATGAAATAAGTAATGCACAAAACACAACTCAAGCAAAACCTCTGCAATTACGTCACTCTAGTTTGAAACTTACATCCTTCAAGAACTTTAGTGTTTTTCCACCAAGAATCAGCAAACAAGGAAGAAAAATGTTAGAGCTGAAATCAGCACCACATGTAAATATTGTTGAAACCACGTTAGAAACACTTCTATTATCATATTATAACAGTTGAGCTAAGTCATTTATTGCTTATGCTGCATGATCTATGCTCTATTTCTTTCTATCCATTTTTCCATATTACGTTTTATCATAATTGTTTTTTGTGAAAATTGTGTGTTGCGAGTTGCCCCTGTGTTAAAGCTGCCTTGCCTTGCCTAGTGTGGAGGAATATCTCTCTGCATTATTTATGATTCAGATAAAGGTTTGGACAAGGCCAGTTCCCAGACAAGGAATGGCAGCTTACCAAGCAATATGTAGGCCTACAGCAGTACCACAGAACCATCAGACTGCAGGGCTGGAGGTCATTTCATTCCCACATCAGTCACAGTGAGGATTAACGTGATAATCAGCTTTAGAAAACTAATTTAACAACAGCGAAATTAAGAATGTTCTATTCAAAAGAAACAGTTAAAAGGAACTAAATCTTATACTTCACTGATCTGATTATTATTATGATGATGTTCAGAGTATCAGCCACATTGTTGACATCCAATGCAAAGATCAGATTTGACTGGTCATATTCACAAATGCAGTGTGTTTGTGGCATCTGAACATGACTGCCCTCTCAAACGGCACACGTGAGCACAAATACCAGCCCTTTGAGTCATCAACACAACAGAAAATGTAATATTTATGAAAGATATGGGAATTGAAGCAGGATAATAAGCAGAAAACAAAACAAGATAAGATCTACCTTAACTGATCCCAAATACCAAAAACCAAAGCTATTACAGCAAATCAGTGAGTGAGAGTTAGCTCAAGAGGACAACATTCTCCACCACTGAAGGAAAAATTGATTGATTGTTCCGTGTTTCCATGGAGCAGGTTAACAATGGCATTGCTCAACTCGTGTGTTCTCAATGTGTTCAGGCAAACAGCCACATGTTATGATATGATATGACCTTTCTCATTCACGTCACATGGCCACATATTGGGTATACATGTCTGATCTAGGACACAGATCTGATTTGAAAATCTGAATTGCCAGTTAGATGGAAGAATGTTCTCCGAGTCATTTCAACTGAAAAAATCTGATTTGAGACACTTAATAAAGTCGTCTGTCTGTCTGTCTGTCTGTCTTACGCCCTAAATGTGAACATAGCCTAATGGAAGACTTCTTAATTTTGACAAAACTCGTGTTCACTTGGATGAAAGGACATCTAAAAGCTGTGTCATGGTCCAACTGTTCAACAAACATATTTGAGACAGTTTCTTTTTGCCAACAAACAAAACAAATGCTTTGGCTGTATGTTAATGTGCATTGTGTTGTTTTGCCTTACGGTCCAGTGGAACCTCCAGCGCGGTGGCAAGGTGTCCCATTAGCAGCACCACGAGCAGTGCCGTGTCCATCCTCCTCCTCTCCATTATCAGCGTGTGATCCAAAGTTCTGCCCCCGAATATGACGACGCCCCGTCTCTCAGCTCAGTCACCGTGTGCTCCCTCAATCCCTCACTCACTCACTCACTCGCTCACAGCTGCAGAGAGAAAAAAAGTGTAAGAAACAGAAGCAGAGTTGAATAGCACATTCACTTTCTGAGGCTATCAATCATAAGCTGAGTTTGTTCTAGTTTGTGCTCAACAGCTGCTCACAGAGACAGAGACAGAGAGAGAATGAGCGGGACGGACACATATAAGCTCTGTCTACAGATCGATGTTAGTTGCCATGCAGCGCAGTTTGCTGGAAGCTATCTTTTTGATCTAGTGCTCTCCAATAAGGTCTGATGCAGCCCCACATGGGCTTATTGTGCTCGGGATAATCACTGCCACGGCCATGGTGCCATTAGGCTCGTCTGCCATATCGATCACGTCAGCGGACAGATGACAGGCCAAGAGACGAGATGAGACGACTCTCACTTCACTTTCCATTTCGCTCTCAGATTTATCTGTTTGATTGAGTGACCCGGCGAGTGACAGCGTCAGCAGCGAACCGATATGCACCGAGGTCAGATTTCACACAATGAAGCATCGTCCTTTCATGGGACTGTTGTAGTCGGAAACAGCATGAGTCGCTGGACAGATCTTGTAACTCTAACATCTTAGAGGACACATCTCAGCGAGGATTGACGCTTAAAAGATCAGCAGGTTCGAGTCGGTTAACGTTTTTGCAGGTTTGAACAAAAACACACAAAAAAAAAGCTAATTATAAAAAACCTATTACAAAAGATTATTAACTGTTAATTAAGTGGGGAATTTGTGCCACAAAATGTCCTTTGTACAGATTGCTGTATGGTGGACTGCACTGTGAAATCAAAACATTATCATACACGATTTCCTGATATTTTCTCTTGTTACCAGGCAGCTGGATGTTTACAAATCACACCTTCATCCACCACAAAATAGTTTTCTGAGACAAAGCGAAAATAGCAACACACACATGTTAAAAATAATCACTGTCACAAAATTATAATTGAATCCAAGCTTCAGAGAATAATAACTACTGATTAAAAAAAGACTTTGCTCAATTATTCATCTGCATATTTCAGCACAATCACAATGATCAGTGGATTTCATTATTTTCCATGTAATTGTCAGCGCAGCTTGTGATTGATGAATAAAAAGAGCACGATAACAGGACTTTCATGTCATTGTCTGCCTTTTGAACCTGTTTCTATCTGGCTGCCTGATGCCTCTCTCACCCATGGCAGCATCACACTATTGAAATGTCACGGCTTAATTTAGAAACTAATTCAATGGATTATTACTGAACAACACAATCAAATTCTGCATATTAATATCTGTTCCTGCATGAAAGAATCAGATAAAGCCCATTAAATGCGGGTGTGAAATGTAGTGCTCTCCTGCCTTTGGGCTTGGATGGGGTCAGAGCTGCAGACAACGAGGAGGTGGAAACTCTGTCTGGAACCACAGGCTAAACAGCAAGGCAGTCAGACACTAACTAAGTCCTCCTTGGGGAAAAATGCATTTGTAAGTGCTGCCCCCAAGACATGATTTATTTGTGGCCCCAGTGTCGGCTTCTAGTAGCATGGGAGGAGACCAAGGCTAACATCCTGCTGCTGCTCCAGCTTCCACTACACCTCTTGAGGGACTGTATCACTCGCTTGGGGCATCCAACCCTTCAACCTAAGGATCTGAATCTGACAAGAAATGATTCAGGGGGCCCTTTTTTAATCAAGTTCAGTAGCAGGCTGCGGTCAAGGTTGCTGAATCTTTTCTGATCTGAAAATGAGCCTCTGACTAGTGATGGGAAAATATACAATATTATTGTTTATAGGGATTAAAAGCACTTAAAATAAGTTAATCATGGTGAATTTCTATTATCGTGTTAATCGTGAATGAAGAAAAACATCAATAGTTCATGTGAGTTACTAGAAATTCCTGTATAAACTCACCAGCATACAGTGCTTGTGATCTATTTCTTAATGTGCCTATCTTTCCTCATGTCTTCTTATTCATTCATTCATTCATCATCTACGATCTTATTAACTTATTTTTCAGTAAAAATATCTATCCTATCTGCGATGTCTCTGACAACCGTAAGTGCAAAGTAAGCGCAGTAAAAAAAAATGATATTAAAACACATTTTTTTCAGTCATCAGTCATTAGTTAATCACAATTATTTTTGCCAGCATAATCGTGACGTAACATTTTCAAATGGTCGACCTCAGACTCTTGACTTTTATGTTGATTTTGAACTGACTATAGTTAAAAAGTTACATTATATACACCCTGCCAAAGATTATGACACGCATTCACTGAGGCATCACTTCCATAAGCTTACACAATGTAAAAACATTTATTTCTCTCTACAATTCATTTTCCACCAAGACTTTATTATTTATGATTTCGATGGACTGCTGTGTGTCTTCTACAACACAACCCAATGATGCTTTCATATTTTCAGCCCAATGAATACTGGCATTTTCATCTTGGAGTATGCCCACACAACCTTGTCACTCACTTACTAGTGAGGTTATGGAGATTTTGCTTGGTGAGATCTCAAATAAGCAAAGTTTCTTTCTTGTAGTTGATTCTTTGCAAAGACAAAGGATTATACACAGTGCAAGCTGTCCGTATGAGTGTTTGACAAAAAAACCAAGGAGCATATTCAGGATGAGAATTAAGATATCTCTCTGTCTCAGGTGAAGTGAGAATAAAAGAGCCAATGACAGCGAGCGCATAAATGTGTTAATTATACATTAATGTGAATCCCTGAAAGCCTGGTGATTCTTATCTGGAAAGGAGCCAGGACTTCATTCATGATTCATTTCCCAGTTTAATGAGGTGTTGCAGCTTAGCTGTGGCTGGTCAGCATGTGTGTGTGTGTGTCTCTGTGTGCGTACTGTATATGTGCGTTTGTTTGCGTGTGCTATAATTATCCCTGTGAGCTGCAGTGATACGGAGTCAATCTCACACAGTGGGATCTATGACAGTGGAAATGCCAGTGGGGGTTTAAAGACGACGAACTAGCCACAAGGGTCTGAAACGACTCATATCCTGACGGAACAGTGAGCATTGAATTATTAAAAATAGATTTTCCTTGAATAAATAAGTAGTGGGGTTTTCATTTTTCTAGTTTAAAAAAGTTCACTTCACTGTTGAATTATGAGGCAAGAGCTTGCATAATGTGACTGCCTTTTAAAGAGGAAACTACAACTTGGGGCCTTTTTCGTTTGAATCTTTTTTTTAACATGCAATTCTTTGAGGATACATTTACTCAGAAAATATTACCAGTGGTGGATCTTTCTATGCATCTTGTGTTAACAGAACTGGAAATTTAAGCCAAATGACTGCGACTAAGGCTGACATAGAAAGTGCAATGCTGTTTGAAGTGCTGTGCCAGAAGCTGTTAGGTGGCAGAAACAAATCGGAGACACTTTCTGTGAGGGTTTTCTAGCAATTTTCCAAAACAAAAGAGAGCAAAATGAACATAAACTAAGTTACTAACAGTAATTTTTTTCGTTGATCCTAGAGATGTTTGGATATACTGTATGTGGATGGAAATGTAACCTGGATGTATGTCACCAGCACCTCAGAGAAAGAACTGAGGTCTCAAGACAGATAGCAAAAAGGAACCCTATTCCTATTTATTGCTCCTGTCCAAAATATGTCTGACCAAGCACAGTGAATATTCTCATGTGGACAGTGGTGACACATTTTGGATGGCTTGGGTATTTTTCTGTGACACTGAGAGGAAACACTGATTAAGACCTCTGTAAACCTGTGAACATGCAGATAAAAATAATCTAATGCAATAGTTATGAAAGGCAGAGGACAACATTAAGAGTACTCAGCAGACCTTATCAGTGATTTGGCAAGTCACACCTGCATTGAATGATTTTTCTGGTTACATGTGGGGGCAACATTAGCATTGATTTTATTTTAGTTTATGCAATATTCATTCTCGTGTAGCTCTTTGGTCTCCGTCTCATCCTGAGGGTAGAATATCTAGCTCTTCAGCTGTTAAGTGTGCCACAGTTGTTCAACAGCCAATTGCTAATTGCATCTGTCATTTAGTGCCGAGTCAGTGGCGCACAGTGAGTTTGAAGAGCTTTTTCCATTGAAAACAGTTGAGATTAGCTAGAGTGCACTAAAACGGCAGATCATAAAAGTGAAACAAAGAACTGAAAGATGCTAAAATGTTCTAAGAGCAGAGGGGGGATGAAAGGTCAAGTGACAATTGTCTATGAATTTATCATAAAATTAAGAATGAATGGAAGACAATGGCTGCTTGAAATATTTGGAAAAACACAAACCTGAAGCATAACCGTGATGTTAACAACTGCTGTTAATGACCACAAACAAACAACTTAACTAGTCGTGTTTCTACAGCAAATGTCATCAATGTGAAAGGCTGTAATATTAATTACTGTCTACAACATAAGCCTGCATCCTCTCTCTTCATTTTGCCCGTGGACAAAAACACTCAGCTCTTGTGTAAAAGCTGTATTGAGCTGTCTGGCCTTCATTCAGCCAGACTCTTCAATTACTCCATTGTCATTTTCCCATGGCCAGCCACTTCACATCCCAAAACTAATTGGTTTTGTGCACATGTCAGAGATGCAGCACATACTGTGATATACACACATGCACACACACAGGCATCCACGTGCACACACACAAAGCCACATTCATGCACACTGACCACAGAAGTGAAGGTCAGGACATGTGTGAGTGCACAGATGGAGCTGACGGGGCCATGAGCACCGAGGCTTTGAACACACCACAGTGTAAATGAATATCAGTCAGCGGGGGAGAAGCCCCTAAATGATCTTCCCTAACAGCAACAGATAATAAACCATATGCCTAATGCTAACCACTGTTAAAGATACTGTCTGTGCCAAACAATAGTGACGCAACACTGCAACACCAGCAGAATCACTGCTGTTGCATCAGTAATATACAGTTTTTGACATCTGTGATGAAAGACGCATCTTTCTCTCATGCCAAGCAGTCTAATTAACTGTCATAATCAGTGCAATCGGGGGTTCGGGGGTTTCTCTATGGTAATGGAGCAGCGAGGATCCCTGAATGTGGAGTATAATGATAAGTAGAGCTCAGCACTCAGGGAAGTGTTCATGTGAAAATGGATATGATTTGAGGTGTTTATTTTGCTGGGGCTCCTGCTGCTGCACCTCAGAGTGTCACTGCATGCTCTCCAACATAGTTTAGTTCTAATGGCCCCGATGCAGAATAGTGTTCTGTTTTTCTGCACACTTTATATACCCACCTTTTAAAGATGACAATATTTTAATCCGATTGACAATATAAGTTGTGACAAGAAACAACACAACTATTTTTAAATGCCATTCCCATAGCACCTATTATTTTGAATTGGTAAATCACACATTTCCAGGAGACATATATGTTTATTGTGTGTATCAATTTTAGTTACACCTTGCTAATGTGATAAGATACTTTTATTGTACTTACAAAATGGCGTTTTATATGAAATATTGTCATATTCTATAGACTGAAGGAAACACTTTGTTTCTCACAGATCTGCACAAATATCACACAGTAATCATTTCAAATATGTTGTTCAAATGAAAATGAGAATAAATATGTAAAAAGTACCATTTCCTCTCATTATCGCAATCCCAATTTCAGTCAAAATAATCTCAGTTAGATATAAATTCAAATGGTTCAGCCCTACGTTAAGGCTAGTGAACAAGAGAAAAGTGCTCAACAATACATTTAAAAAGAGGGAAAAAAGTCACCTCATGGGCAGTAGTTTGGCTATCTTTAGCTGCAGTCTGTTCTCTATCTGTGGAATCAAGTTACTGGGATTGACAGATGGTCCAACGTTAAGAAAGTCACAATGAAATAGAAAATAGAGGTAAAATAAAGATATTGCCCCTGTGCTTAATTCTCATCTGCTGTTATTTTACTGCTAGAAGTTGTCAGCAGTTGAGTGTTCACTGGCTTGGACTGAAACTGCTCAAAGGCCTTATATCAGCAGCTTCAGGATCACAACAGTAAGTCCATAGGCTGGCATCAGCATGTGTTTGCCATATTATTCTCATTAGCTTTTATAATTGGGGGGGGTCTTATGCAAATAACTGGTGTGGTTAACATATGAATTGGGGCCCTGTTGTTCGGGGAGACCCTGCAGCTCAAAAATATGCCGTGGTCCTTTCATGTGCACTGTGCAGCACCAGACAATAGAGTGAAGATCTTCAATTCATCTCCACGACCGCAGTTTGTTGTTTTAAACTTTTGAGACACAATTTGATAGATCTTCAACTTAAACTCTAATTTGGGCTAAATAGACAAAGGCAAGTTAAACAGTAACTTTATGCAGGAAAATGTATTAAATCTATATCAATAAATCTATTACATATATTAACATCTCTGAGCACAAGTTTTGTTGCTCTGTTTCTAACACCTCTAATGAAAAAAGGCATCTGCTACTAACATCATGTCTGGCAATTTGCTTGGTCCTCCTCCTTTCACAGAGCCTTGCACATTGGCATTCAGCTTCCTCCCTCGAACACACCGAAAACACTCCGGCATTTGCTTTCTCTCCCCTCTACCCAAATGCTAATCAGTGGTGCTGGCACTTCTGAGAGGGGGCTCCTCTTTAGCATGCAGATGGAAACAGCACCTCTAGATGCGGTGACAGTGTTAAGGAGGAAATCCCGGCCTGTTAGTAGCTGAAAGGAACTAAAAGGTGTTTTGCTTTCATCTTTTTATTGGACCCCCGCTTACTGTAACATTGTCCTGAGGCCTCTTTCATATTTAAAAGTAACAGGTATATATGGGATTTTTAAACATGGGCTAAAAAACCCAGTGGTTAGTCTGCTGAAAGCAAAACGAAAACAAATAAATAAATAGCTCTGAGTGATAACGTTACAGTGTTTTTTTGTGGTCTCTCTTTGAATCAATCGTGCAGATAATACAACTGATGAAATTATTATCTTGAGCACTGTCTCAATTTCTAAGAAATAAGGCTCACCACAAATATTAATGCTAATGGCTAAGCGAAAGGCCGGAAGATGAATGCATCTGGTGCATCTAATGATTGGGAAGGAGGGAGGGAGGGATTTACGGACGGATGGATGGATGTAACCACTTTTTTCCCTCCTTCAGTGAACTAATGGATGGAATCTGTTATTAGGCAATTTCCAGAAAATGTGGTGGGTGCTAAGGAAAAGAAAACAGTTGGCCAGATGTGGACCAAATAAGGCAATAACTTGAGACTCCAAGAATGTGGTCTAGAGAACTATGAGCGTGTGTATTTTGCATCCTTTGATCAATGGACTCACACCAATGAAGATCTTTTAAACTTGGAGAAGTTTTTTTTCCATGAGTGGATTTCTACCCCATGATTGGCAACATACACAGGATCTCACTGTCCCCAAGCTCTGGATCACAATCATATACATGGTTGGTCCAAAAAGGTAAACAATATTCTGTCTGTGTGTGGTTTGGTCAGGGCTGAGTGGTGAGCTCAATCGTTATTGATGATATAATATGAGAGGAATTTAGTATGTAAACTGTTGCATGCATGTTTATTTGTGGAACAAATAAAATGGCTCCTCAATCCATGCTTCACAATGGAACAAAAGTCTTGAACAGTTAGTTAATAAAGTAACAATGAGGTAGGATAAGTCTCAACAGTGCATTTGTACACTTATATGACTTGTACAGTAGTTCATTATAGAAGATTTGACTGAGCTGGAGGCTCAGTGAACAACTGTAGATCTGAGCATTTTATAACCTCCAATATACTACAATCACTTCTTAAGAAAAGGATGCATCAGTGTCGGCTACCAGTCCTGCTTATGCATTTGTGTATGGGAAGTTATACACATTCATTTGCATAAACATCCTCCCTGTTTATGTGTTCACGGCATTTTGGTCAGTGAAGATATCAGATATTGAGGTTGGAGCTTGAGTGTGCTTGCCCTGCCACATGAGAGTGTTATTGGTGAGGCCATTCATATGCTGAGTAGAGGTTCATTATCATGCGCAAATTCAGGAGAGTGGGAAGAATGCATGCCGAGCAGCAATCTGAATGGTTTAGAAGGGGTCTCAAAATCCTCGGCACACAACATCACAAGAGACACTCTGCCTACAGAAATATAACAGCTTTGAGAAAGTAATCAACATAAAACCAATCAGCTGTGGGGGGGACAAGAAAATGTTTTGACAAAGCAGACAGAAACTTCCATGCATATGTGGAATCAGAGTCTCAATCGCACAGTTCCACAAATGTATGAAAATGTTTTATAGATAAGAATTCTATAGAGATTTTTTACTGCTCTACATTCCTAAAGGGCAACCCGTATCCATGGCAAGATGGCAAAGATGTCAACCCTCTCATCAAACACACGTGGAAAAAAAACGAGGGAATAAAGAGGCCCAGACCTATTTGTCATCTCATAAGTAACCTTGGAAAGAAACTGTACGCTTGACATCTGCTCAGCTGTAAAAACACTGAGCTCAACAAAAGAGGTTTGATTAGAATCTCAGTTTGCCACCGTGTCCAGACCGGATGGATTACTCCACACACGAAGGGTCTCTCAAGATGGGGCCAATATGTGGAGTTTACTTTAAGCTTATAGATGCAACAAAAAGAGTCTGCGTGAGACAGACACTGCAGGAAACGTTCACCTCATGCAGACCAAAACACGCAGCTGTGATGTTTGTGAAGTTACGGTGAGCCACAACAGCATTCATAACACTGAGAAAAACAGTGTTTTTATGTTTGTGTCAACAGTTAATGCAACCAGGCCTCGCTAGAAAATAACCATTATATATTTTACAAAAACTGGTGGAATTTTAATTGTGCTGAAACAGGGGGGACAAGCAGGGGGAGTGACAGCTTATTTAGAGCGATGTGTGCTTTGTATGATACTATACACTATAGCAAATTCTGCCGACAACACCAGATAACAAAAGGGGGAACGCTAACTCTGCAGAACATGTGATTTGCCAGTGAGAAAATAAGAGGTGAACCGAGTCACTGAGATGTAGGACAGTCTCTGCCCTGAGGCAGTCTCAGTACTGCTAATCATGAACTTTACGCAGAATGAAAAATTCATATTCAACAAGTCAAACAGATTCAACTCATAATCACAACATATATTATCTCAAAGTATTTAATAAGGCCATCATTGCACTGTAATTTTAATTTCGTGGTTTGTCTGCAATCATACACTGAGAAGCTTAAAATGGCAACAGACTGTATTACAATGTCCATTATCTTAATTTACCATTTTAGCATGTTAAAACATAGTAAATAGAAATGCACAAAGCATGTGTACTCCATCAAATTGTGTTTGTGTAATGCATTGCATTACGATTGAAGAAAGTTGTTATGATATAAAATGTTATTGAACCATTGCCCAGGCCTTGTTGTAAAGATAAGTCAGACTAGATATTGACAGGCCGACATTTTCATCCAACCAGCAATCCCCCAAATATACGCAAGAGCAAGTTTTCGAGTGAAATCCTCTGACTGCGTCAGATAAGGCAGCTTTAAAGCTGAAACAATCTGTTACCAGAACCAGTGAGAAAGTAGCTGTGAGAAAATCCCCAGCAGGTGGACGGAGGCAGCGAGGTCTAGTGTTATTAAGTGCCACCTCTCTATTCACAAAGCACCACAATAGGTCTCTCCTGCCACTCCCCACCACCACCTCCACCAGCCCCTTCCACTCTACCCCACCTGTGTCTGTGAAAGGTCAGCGCAGAGGAGGGTCCTCACCCCCTCCATGAACCCACAGCTCCCACTCCAAAATCAGCCCCACCACTGGAAAACAGTGCCAGCAAAACTCAATCAAAGAGGGGCTTCAGAGGGATCCAGAGCTCTCAAAACCCCCCATTGTCTCCTCAAGGCTTCCCCACACCGTGGCTGCTCTATATGTAACACTGTAAGAGGAGCTGCTCATTACTGCCCGTCCCCGGTCCCACTTTGTCTCTTTTGTGCAGCTGACAGAAGAATCCAGTTGCTTAGCCGTGCAAATAAAAGAGAGTGCAGTTACTTTAAAAAAAAAAAAAAAACGAAAGAAAGAAACTAAGAAATGATTAATTTGCAGGAGGACAAGATGTGAAGACACATACCTTAGAAGGCTTTAGTGCAGTCGGTGGTTTGACATTAAAGAAAACATAACACATAACTCTCTTACCTGTTGTGTCACTGCACTGACAGTTCTTTAATGGCGGCTGTTTAAAATTTGCCATTCATACCACGGGTTAGTGGGTATTGACTGATAGACACACCACACCACAATGTGTGTGAATGTCAGAGCAATCCATTATCACATAAAGGAAGCACTATGTAGCTGGCTCTCTCTCAGCCCCTCCTCGGCTCTATTCAGATACAGCAGGTGAATACAAATCATTTCCCCTCCGCTGCTCCCCAAAAGAACTCACCATCCAATTTCAGACAGAGAGGACAGAGACAATAGTCCTTTCAAAATGTGGAAGAAAATCAAATCAAGGCCTTTAAAAAATAGCAAAGACACAAACAGGGGTTAACTCTTCCAAAATGCCAAAGGTGGTTTGAAAAATACGAGAAAAAAGTATTCTTTGTTCACCTTTGTGCTCTTAGTTGTGCTTTAAGTTAATTGTACTCAATGTTTCTGTTATAATCTGTCATCATTAATAGTCCATCTATAATATTAATATACTATCTATTAATGGATTGTCAATACTCAAGTTGATTAATGACATTTAATGGAAGCCGTGACGGTTTTGTGATTTATAAATGTCTGACTGATGAACCAAAACCAATCAATTAGCAATCTGATACAGATTTTACACAGTTATAGAACAGAGTAAAACATCACATTCTAAAAGATTAGATATCAGTTACTAAAACGTTATTTCAGCACCACTTTGAAGGGGAAATGGTGCCTGATTTACACCGCTAGTGCTATCATTTTATACACAACAATACCTTTTCTCCTATCTGTGAGCACATGGAAATAAAACATGATAAATACAATATCATCTCCTAAACTCAACAAACAAGTCTTAGGGAAGGGAACAATCCAGCAAATTAGTCCAGTGTAAACTCTTTTATTGTTTTTTAATGAAGCAGTGGCACCATGTATTTTAAATATTCATCATCTGAAGAGTCTTGATGGGATTCGATAGTTCTACGGCTGAGAAACGTCAGATATTTCACCAAAAATCAAGGAGAGGAGATTTTATGAAACAAAAAGAGATTATACTGTGGAATACAACAACAGCGAGTGGTAGTGACTCATCGTGACTGCTGGCACTTTGATTAAGGCTTAGTGTGAACGTGTTACTATCTGTCTCGTGGGTCCAGGGGACTGCAATGTAAACAAATGAGAACAAATCGCAAAGGAAGTCTCTAGAAAACTGTAGCTCTAGTCTCTTCACGCAATAAACCAGTGATGATGTCAAAACACCAGAAATGTCACACTTAGAAAAGGTTCCTGGTGTTAAGGTTTAGATGTTCCCCGTCGCATTCATCATGAAGAGAGTTTGAGTCTTTCTAGTGGCTTTGGTAGTTTCACCCTATGGGGAATCTCATTTTAGACAAACAGTTCTTAATCTTTACAGATCGTCTGGCCCGGCCTCCTCAGAAATAATGGCTCTGAGAAGAGCTGCTCCATTGGCCTGTGATTCCGGAGGAAACATTGCTCTCATTTAACACTAACAGACGGCCAAGCTTCCGCTAACAGCCTCTGTCCTGTGTCTGTGTTTGACGGGATGGGACTGGTCGCTAATGCAGGAGAAGTGTCTGCTGAGTGCTGGATAATGCCTGGGTGAGGCTGCGCTGGGGATGGTGAGTTGTTTTTAAGACTGCATCTCTCTCGCTGTGCAGGTCCAGGAAATGTCAACAATCGGAGGTGGACATGACACAACTGGACAAGGTGTGTGACTCGTCTCCAGGGAACGTGTTTGGGGTTTGTGACCCTCGGGCTGACAGAAGAATGATAAACTGCTGTAACAGATAATGTCAGAGTCGCTGCACAGATACTATCTCTCCCACTTCTGCCCACATATGAATGGATTTATTTAGTCAAAAAAACCTTTTTGCATTCACAAAATGAAGTCAAACCTCTTCTGTGTTTGTTTATATTTGGAACCCATGGACAACAATGGCAGCTGGCAAGGCAAAAGGTGAAAAATGTGTGTATTATAATATGGCACTTTATATTAAACTTAGTTGAATAACTTTATGTCAAACTACATATTTTTTGTTGTCGTGGGTAGATTTTATATAGCTCTGTGTCAAATACTTACAATAAAAATCTGAGCTTGTACTTTCAACTTTAATGTTGAATTAAACAATGAATACGATGAATATATGAATACATCTACAGCCAAATGCAATTACTTTGTGTGCTTCAAAAAAGTCTCAGCAAATATAAAAAAACGGTTTCATTATTTATCTTGTTTATACTAGCATGGATAGAAAATGTTATACATAAACCATCTTTCCTAAAATGAAACGTCTCTCAAGCCTCTACGTTACCTTGGTCACCTGTTGCGGTGAACCAAGGTAACGTAGAGGCTTTCAGTTACTGAGAACCTATGTTCGTTATAATTAATACAAGATAATCAACATGGATATGAATGGGAGTAAGATTAAGATTTTATTCTCAACACTACGTGAAACAAAGTACATGTAGATCAGCAGAAGCCTGCATATAACTTGCTTGTGTGCTCTTGTTCCTTTTCTTTTCTCCATGGAAAGAAATTTCATTCATTTCTCATTAGAATTGGCTTAGACGCAGGTGAGCAAGGTCTCACATCTAAATGCAGTCATTTGTATTCCATCGCAACACCCAGGGAGGAGGGTGTTTATATTGATGAGCAGGAAGACTTGGCCTTGGACCAGGACCTGCGCTCAACAGTCACATAAATCATTTGGATTTTTTTTTTTTTCACAGGAGCTTTCAACCACACAGATCCCACCAGATTTTGGTGTGGGGACAATCTTCTGTGTACTGAAGCCACATCGATACTCAGAATCAGACTAAACAGACATATGCAAATGATCCACAGTGTGACAGATTCAGCTGCTTCAATCTCTGAATTTTTCTCTTTGGCAGACAATCACATCAAGTTTAGTGTCTGAATATCTTTTTCTTTTATTTAGTTCAAGTGAAAACTCTTTTTTGTTTGTGCTCCTACACTGTCATCTCACACAAGTTCACACAGCTATCCTTTTCAGCTATCTGTTGACCTGCATTCTGTTGACAGCCCAACCAAAGCCTTATCCCTTACCTAAACCGCATTTATCTTTATCACGTTTCATTTTTCCAGTTGTTCTTTCCTTCATTCCTGGCATAGACAAGAACCACTGGAGAATTATCAGGCGCATATCAAAGAGAAACATAAGAAATATCTGGAGGCGCTCACCTGAAACGATGTGTGCAGAGTGTGTTTGCGTGTGTGCTTGTGTGTGTGAGAGAGAGAATCCCTTTACTGTGGTTGTACAATGTCACCAGTGGAGAAAGAGCAGCTGCTTCATTCATAGTAGATGAATAAAGGTACCAGGTGTTGTAGCATTAATGAAAATAAGGTGCTCTTTGAGAAAAGGAACTATGTGTACATCCACGTATTTAACCTTGAGACTTAAAGACTAGATAAATTCTAATTTCAATCTAATAGGATAGTCACAAATATAAATTGCATGTGGAAAATGAATTGACTACATAACTTACAATGATGCTCATCTATATACCCTTGATGTAACAAGTAGCTATTTTAACTTTTGTCTTTTTATATTTTGAAGCAGTCTGGCCATTCTCCTCTGACCTTTGGCATTTTTCACCCAGAAAAGTGCTGGATATTTCCTATTTTTAGACCCTAGAGATCTGAAATGTCTGAAACACCAGACCAGACTGTCTAAATCACCTTTCTTCCTTAAAAAAAGTACATAAAAAAGCCAACAAAGCTAAAAAAAATGTCCATTACTGCACAGATTTCCCCTGAGCCAATGGCATGATGGCCCCTAAACCCAGCGATTCCAAAACAATGGCAACATATTATACCCATAAATCACCCTTTATAATATTATTTTGTTTAGAAATACAATCAATACAATTTATGCATCTGATGAAAGAAAATAAATGCAGAGAGTTTAGAGAAAGACAGACAACAATGATGCCTCAGTTAAACAGGGCTGCTCCATAAATATTATTTTTGTCTTTGAAATAACTTGTCATACTAAATATTTTTATTTCGGCAGTGACTGACTAAACTCTGAGACGCACAAACATCAATGGATTGGCATCTCCCCTGCTTTTGTTCTGCAGCATTCTTACATGTGTCAGGAAACAGACAGCAATCTAATCTCATTCTAGGGCTGAATGTTTTGGCCAGAAACTTAACACCATAATAGATTTTTAAATGACCCAGTAAATGTCCGATTTTTGCTCCTGAGTAAAGGAAGACACCTCTACAACGCGTCTCGAAACAGAGAAATGTTTCATACATCTGTGGTAAAACATTTGAATTTCTTACTATTGAAGAAAATTGTGAATGAATTATTACCCAGCTCTACCTCATACCTTTCACTCGGTGTCCGAATATTGTAAAAATGGTAAAAGGAATAGATCTCAAAACACTTTCTAAAATGTACTGTGCATGATTATGTAATTCTGTCTCTGATTTACAGTCAGAAGTTATACACTTAAATTCACAAGAGACCAAGCTCTGATTAGCTAATCCTCCATATTCCTTTTTCCGCATCCTCCCCCACTTGGTATCAAAACACACAATTGATAATTCCCTGACAGCCACATGAGAAAAAGCCAGTGAAAGACAGCAGTGTGGAGGTAAACAGAAACCTCTGCGGCCTTCTATTGAAGGACTGGGGACCTGAATGCTGCAGCTTACAATAGACGCTTCATGCCTCGCTGAGTTCCAGCCTGCAGTGCCTGAGTGTGGCCCTCCATGACTCGACCATTGAAAACTGTGGACTCAGCCTCTCTGGCAGGCCGCACACATTCACAACAACAACCGACAGCCACAGTGCAGTGACAAGAGAAAACTGGACAGAATGTCAGGTTACAAAAAAAAACAGACTGACAGATAGACAGGGGAACAGACAGGTAAACGATAAACAAAGAGAGAGAGAGAG
The DNA here is from genome assembly GCF_019176455.1 of Solea senegalensis. Taxonomy (NCBI): domain Eukaryota; kingdom Metazoa; phylum Chordata; class Actinopteri; order Pleuronectiformes; family Soleidae; genus Solea; species Solea senegalensis. Next base: position 11,700,863 of record NC_058030.1, on the reverse strand, counting down.
GCAGAGAGTACCAGAAAGCAGACACGAGTAAACAGCAACAGCCGAAGTAAAGAAGTTGTCAGAGTCCCTTGACCAGCGCTGCTTGCAGCGAGGCTTCCTTCGCACTCCACTGCACAATAGATACACATCACATCATGTCACATCCACTCACAGAGCATTGGCTCGACTCTTTGCTGAATCACACACACTTTCCACACCAGGGAATGAGCCGGAGGTTACATCGGGTCATTTTCAAAAAACCCTGTTTGAGTTGAGAGTCAATTCTCCGGGCTCTAATGCACACGGAGACACCATGCTTAAGGGAACTACTTAGGCTCCTAATTGTACAACTACCATTAGGGAACTTCTCTACCTCTGCAACCTCCATTACGACACATTATATGTCAATAACAGAGAGGCATGAGGCAGAATTTAGTCTCTAAGTGCTAATTTGTGATGCTTAAGTATTGATGTTCACTGTCACAGCAGTGGGCGTGCAGAGGGTGTGTTACCCCGACAACTGTATGCATCAAACAGACAGTTGGACACAAGAAACAACAGTGTTTTTGATTTTTGATTCGCTGCCAAAGCCTGCCGCCAAAAAGGATGGCGACACAAAAGCACACTTTGCCAATGAGTGGAAAAATGCCAGTCAAGCAATTGATGACCTTTGCCTTTAAAGATACAAGTGCATGAATGGCAGCAGAGGGCGAAGGAGAAAGTGGTGTAGCAGCTGAACGGTTGGACAGTCGCTATGGGACTCGCAAGCTTTGCAGGGAGTGTTAATATTAACAGATTCCCACTCTGACAGTATCACAGATGAAGATATTTGGACTGCAGTCTCTTGTTAGACATGGCAAACAGGCTGACACTTGTGTGTTCACATCCTGCAGGAGGGGAAAAGCCTTTGAGAAGAACAAGAGCGTCTGATTCTGAAAAGCCCGGAAGTTCACACTGTTTTGGAAAAAAATGTTGCTGGTGGAAATGATTTGATGAGGGGAAAAAAAAATGGGTTCAGACTCTTGACAGAAATGTTTCCAACTCACCAGAGACACACGAATCCACTCTCTTCTCCTCCTGTCGGCGAGTAGGCTTGTTCTCTATCGTCTGTGGTTTTTCTTCAATCTAGTTAAGCAAAAAAGAAATGGAAGAGAAGAGCAAAATGTGTTACTCATAATTTATTTTTCTCATCTTTTTTTCATGACAACAACCAGGAGAAAAGTTTCCAGTCTTTTTTAATAAGGTTTCTAGGGAGAAGGTTTTACACAGCTATGTATTTATTCCAAACTCTAGTGCATTTGACTTCACAGTGGCCCTAATGCTCTACATTTGACGTACTGTGTTACAGTCTCCTGCTCTGTCACAGTCACACCACAGATTACACACTGGTTTGCTCCAAGACAAAAACTCTCATTCTCATCAAATGGCTTATCTCGTCCTGCGCTCTTTTTTTCCCCAACCAAACGTGTGTTTACTCTTGGGAATCACACTTAAAACACTTCCAACTGTGTCAAGCTTTGGTGCTGAAAAGAAAGCAAACACCCAAGCTGTGTAAACCTGAGTGTGGACAAGGATTTTCAGAGGCAGGAGTGTGTAATCCAAACTGATAGACAAAAGCCTGTGGCTGAGAGCTGGAGGTGAGACACGTCTCTCTCTCTCTCTGCTCCTTCTTCTCTTTGCCTCCTCTGCTCTTCCCACGATTGCTGACTGCTATCCTCACTTAAGTCTTCTACTCTTGTCCTCCTCCCTCTCACCCCTGTCCTCTCTCTCGCTCTGCGCTCCAGGGCAGTCTCGCTTTTCCTCTCTCTCCTCCTGTGTTGTCTCGTCTTCTTGTCACGACCGCATCCAAATTCCTTTTCTCTGTTCCTTTTCTCTGATTTAATCTCCTTTCTTCTATCTCTGAATTTTTACAGCACTCCACATAGAGTAAATATGCAGAAAGTCGTGGAATATTTAAAAGACAAATTTCTCTGTAAACTTGACAATCTCTCATTTGACAAGTGCAAATATTGGGTCTCTGATGATGGAAAGTTCAGTGACTCCTCTACCCTACTTGTCTTTTATCGTCTAGTTTCCATATATACTCTCACCTTACCTCTCATATTTTTATTATTATCATCATCATCATGTTCTATTCTGTCCTTTTGCTTTTTTGTTAAATTATCTCCCGCATTGTTCCATTGTGACTTCTTTTTCCAGCAGTGAGGTCAAGACAGTCCTGGAGGATTTCTAAGTGACAGTTTTTGTAATAACTTGCAAAGATCATAACATGAGATGACTTACTGTACATGTTACATCACAAGCACGAAAACAAGCTGATGCCCCGTCCTAACCTACTCTGGTTTTGTCTTTTCTCTCCCCTAATTGTTCACATCATATACTGCAGCATGATATGATAGAGAGGGGGATGTTATATTCAGTGGTGTCAGGCCAGAAACATTAAATACTAATGGAGTTACTTCTGTTTTGTTTTTATCTTTTGAGCAAGTGTCTAGGCTTTTAGCTCCAGAGTAATTTTATTAATTGAATGCAATTTGTTTTCATTAAAAATGCATTCTACTTCACTTTAGTCTTTCACATTAGTCATTCTTGTTGATTTTTTGAGAAAATCTGAGAACTAAAGATGAGTCAAAGTCTAAAGAAGACTAAGATGGCATTTTGATGTCTGGCATATGGAGGTTCACAGACTTCACATGCAACCAGGCACCTATTGATTTAAGATGTAACATCTGTATGTGCCATATTGTATCGTCTATTTTCCCCTAAATAGGAACATAGTTGACATCATGTACCTGAGGCTATTTTCCCACAGGCTTTGACTCAAACAAAGTTATTTTTTATACCTAGTGGAGTCACCCACTGGTGGCTATTCAATACATGCTTACTTCCTGTTTAGCTTCAATTGGCAAACTAGAAAACTACATTGACTTTTTATATATTGTCTATGACTCCATCATGTTCTTCTCACATATAAACCATTCCCACTGTCGAGATTAAACAGGTTTTTCATCAGTGGGGATTAAACAGCGCTCACTCCCAGGTCAAAGTACTCACTGCAAAACACGTGGGTTTTTTTTATCGACTTTGGCTCAGTCGACATCAATGGGTATGTAAGACCGGAGTGATAACACAAATTTATTCGTCTGCTCTGTTTTTGCCAGAGATGTCGGCTATAATGCACATTAGTCTTCCATCTGCTAGTGTTGGGTTGCTATGGCATTAATATCGATAGCAATCCTTGGTTTTTAAAAATTTGGACAATGCTTAGTGGCATTATAACTGTATATATATCTATATCACTGCAGACAATGCAATTGCTTATTTATTGTTCTGTTTCCGGTATGTCTGCGACATCACAATTCATGCACAGGTGACACAGGGGTGGAAAAAAATCACAACAGGGCAGAAAAAACCGAAGCAATGGGGATGGTGTTAAAATTCCTGAGTATACCCACTAAATTTAGCGTGAAAAACACTATATTCTCCTTACACCACCTTAAATCCTCCCCCGCTCCTGTCCCTTACTGCCTAATACTGTCATATCCCAGTTTTCTTCAGCCTTTAAAACACACAATTATTGTCCCTTCTCTTTCATCTCAGCCTTGTACAGCTTTGAAGTGGGGAGATTCCAAGCCGAACAGAGGATGATTCCACTTTTCATTTCTGTGCTTGTCTCCTTTGTTTAAAGCCCAAACCTGTGCTCAAACACTGTGACGGTGAACACAGACACACCTGCCTGAATTGATGGGCAAAATGATTGAAGAAGCCGATCCAATTTTCTATTAAAGGCTTATCGACTTCAGTCTTCTGAGCTAAATAAAAGTCTGCAAATCCCATTGAAAGACGCCACTGTGACCACACAGTTAAATACAAACACTGCTTTCACTGTGAGCAGACAATTGTGAAAAATAGGATCACTTTAATTTGGTTTCACACAATCACAGATGTTTGAGTTTTCACATCACGACTGTCCCACCAACTGAGATTCAATTCTGCAACAGCTACACACAAAAACACGCCATCCGAGTTGTTGTTCACACTGCTGTGGAAAAATCTATACCTATTTTTACTTCAAGCTTTTGTGCCCTTCAGTTTTTGAAAGCCTTGACACATGTGCCATCACCAGCACATGACTGTTTACAGAATAACAGAAAATCTGATATTCCCTCAGCTCTGGATTTAAAAGGACCATGACTATAGACCATATATAAGAAATGGACGTAGAACTATAAGACTGTTAGACAGCTGTTTGCAAAAGTAACTCAGAAAGTCAATGGGAAAATAATCCTACTTTGCACTTCATTTATATCCTCAGTAAACATTTTTTCTGAGGAGTTATTGGTCTCAAACTCTAGTTTAGGTTTGTCTTCAATAACACATGATGCACATTATGTTTCACTTCCCCACTAAAGGAAAATAGACAATAAAGTACAGCACATATGAGTAGACACCAGTGTGATTGACAACAGGAGCCTGGCTGAAGGTGAAGCCTCTGAACCTCTGGTCAGACCCAGACAAATCACGATTCTGGAGGCTTCAAAATGGGATTTCAGATTCTAATGCTCTGACGCCACAAATGATTGCCACTTTTTTTTTTTTTACAATCATCCACCTGAGCACAGCTATCATTTCCTTCAGCTGATGCAGTTTGGCCATAAAACTCACACTTTCTGCCTCGCTGTGCACTTAACAGATGGCTTCGAATCAGCCAATTGCAGCGGAGATCAATACATAAAACACAACCACAAAATGACCTTTCTACATCCTGCCTGATTGAGCTAAAAGCTGATCCCATCAAAAGAGGCCTCCCCCCTGTGACATCGAGCCAGACATCCCGCCCTCTGTCCCTTGACACCACAGCGCTCAGTCCAGCTCCACTGCCATGGTGACAATAAGCAAAGGGACGAAGAAACAGGGCTGAAAATAGCCAGATATGTGATTCTAGCAGAGCTACCAGGATAACTGAACACCTCAATGTGCCCCCAAGAGGGGACTGTCATGCCGATGGACAAAAAAGACACGTAAATTATAGAAATCAACAAACACTGAATCATCAGCCTCCTTGCACATCGTGGAGCCAGATATTTTTATCAGGAGATTGTGGACATCCCAACCAGACAAAATCTTGACTGTGAATCAAGGCTAATATTGCTCCCAGTCTGCTACTACTACTTGCTCTTGGATACTTTTTTGCTATCAGGTTTGTGACATCAGTGTTATAGATTTGCGTCACACACACTAAATCATGGTTGTACAGCTCGTTATGGTGTCCCAAAGTGCAGGTACAAGTCGTAAAAAACTGCTAAAAACAATATAAATCATAAAAATATGTGTTAATAATACACTGAATAACACTATAGGTATGATATATAAACATAAATAATATCTGGGCTGACGAATGCTCTGTCCATTTTATTTAGGTTAGGTTAGATTCAGTTCAGTATGCAGAGTTTAACAAAGCAGTAACAGAGCAGGGAAATGAATTTAAAGAAAATACCACAAAGCCACATATCTAAACAGTTTTGTTTCTAAATGAGAGGGAAAAATGCCTCCAAGGACTTTGTGTATGTTACCACATTTGCATGCATGTCAGGTAAAGTGAGATGTCCACAGGTTGAATAAGCACTGCTCACTGCTGATAATGCCAGGAAATAGATGTTGCATGTTTCTCTAATGAGACTGTTGCTTCTCTCTTCTAGGCTGCGATGTGTGTATGTGTGTGTGTGTGTGTGTGGCATAGTGTGGCCTGTGTGTTTAATTTTAGACTGTTGGCTAATGAGAGGATGTGTGGCTGTACAAGACAATACCTTCCCGATGAAGGATCATTACTGACAAAGACGACAGAAATAATTAGAGCTTTCCCCCCCATGATGAAATTACAAGAGGGGACACTGTCCACTGAGACAGATGTAACACTGACAACAATTTGTTTCCATGGAACAAACAGCAGAAAAATATGATGACATAAAGGTATGCAAGTGCTGGAAAAGTGAAAACAATCCATGAAAATGTCAATTTCAAAGCTACCGAGAAGCTTCAAGTGCCGACTCAATTTTCCGGGAACCAACTCGTTGGCTGCTGTTTTCAGTTGTGATGAATAAAATAACACTGTACAGAAAAACATCAACTGTCAAGCATTCAAAAATCCAAACATGTTGAACTTCAGAGTATGAGAGAAAAACAGCAAATCCTCACGTATAAGAGGCTTTTAGTATAGTTTGTATTTTTACTGAATAAATAACTGAAACTGAACTTTGTTCATGCAGTTTCATTTTAACTTTAGCCAAAAACAGTAACAGTAAAATGAAAACAGGGAAGTCCTGCATGAAACATCCTGACAGAAGTTTCCTGAGCATGAAGCATCACCTGCAGATCTCAGAGCATCACAGACTTTATTCTGAACACAACTGGTTATGGATAAAGATCGCCATAAATAAAATTAAGGGATACATCACCTTTATCTCTGTATGTGTAAACAAAAATAAATCCCTTAGTGTGTGTGTGCATCCGCCGCAGTTGCCCTAATCCCAGTGGCTGTGTGTTCCTCGCTGAATCTGCTGTGACTGAGTGACAGTAAAGAGAGAAGAGCCGATTCCCCACAAAAATCACTCCCACCCATCCCACACACCCACACCCACAGCCCCTCCTCACAAGGCCCTCCTCTGACCCTCCCTCCCCTCTCACAGTGGGATTAAAACAATCTTTTGTCTCTCTTCAATAGAGGTTAAACATTTCCTGGTATCACATGAGTGACTACCAGACTATACAAAGTTGTCAGGTGTAGTTTTTACATGCATTTGTAAAATTTTAAAAAAGAAAAATTCAAATGTCATTTAGTTTGTTTGGGATGTAGCTGTCAGCGGGATGAGGAGATGACAATGCATAACATAGTGTACGATGAATTTGGCAGACCATAAATGCAAAATTGACAATATGACGATATAATTGCATGTTAAATCAAAAAGCGCTCAAAGTACGTGAATATAACTCAGTTGCACTGCTTGTACTCACGCCAAAGCAGCTTTAGATGATCAATAGAGGGTGGAGGTGGAGTAGAAGCAGCATGAATAAAAGGACGAAGCCTGAAGGCACATCCTAAAGACTTCCTTTCCCATACAGTGAGAAGCCAGAGAAAGTGCTCACCTACACTCAACAGATGTCCTCCTGCAATCTAATCTAGTTCAGTCAGAGAGGGGAGGGTTATTTATTGCAGACTCCACACTGGTATTATTGCAACCTGTTTTAAAAGAATGGATGTGCAAAAAGGTCTTTTGGCATCCGTTAGCTATGGTTGCAGAGCCAAACAATGGTGTGAAAGAGTCACCATTCTCTGGGCTTGGCCCTCAATAATGTCCCTCTCTCCACAAAAGCTCCGAAAATGTAACCTAATCTGTCTCAAAGAGCTTTGTCCTTCAAAGTGAACTACGATAGACTGTAGTATAATAAAAGGAAAAACATGATTCCACGCTTTTCCCGTCTCAGTTGCAGTGGTGTTATGCAACATATTACTTTAACTCCATTGTAGAATTTTGAGTATTTTCACTTCATGTTGCTTTGTAATGGCACTAAAGTTGTACGTTTTGAAGCACATATTGAGCTTATAAAGTGCAATACATTACTGTCTACATTCAAATTATTCCCAGCCTGTTTTACTGGTGACAGTATGTAGTTTGAGCCCCTTGTCATATAGAAGAGGTTTGTGGTTTCAAGATTCTCAAAGTAAATAACAAATAAACTATTTTTTATAAAAACATTTTGTTACCACTGGATTATAACATATGCCATTTAAATCTCCACGCTGAACAGTTACAACAGTGCAACGTTGCTGGCACATCCATGTGTCCATGAGTATTACTATGATAATGTCATAATACAGTGTATTAATTTATCTTGAATACTGGTCTTTAACTTATGTTTGCATTGTTGTTTTGGCACTTTGCCCTGTTGTGCTGCCACCGGTGTTGTGTTTCTTGTTGTTTAAGGAATGACCACTTAACCCTTCTGTTACCATCCTGTCGTCTGCGACAGTATTTGGCATGTGTACTTCTCATTACTGTGGAAATTCGTACTTCAGAAAATTCAAAAGCTATGGACTGGCAATTTGTCCAAGGTGTGATCCCGCCTTTTGCCCTATGTCAGCTGAGATTGGCACATCCCCCACGACCCTCAGGTGGAGGATAAAGCAGTAGAAGATGGATGGATGGATGGCGGAAAGCAGAGAAATAGAGCTTTGCGCCCATATACTTGTCATCATGGTAGCCCTCGGGACTTCTGCGGAACGACCGTCCAATCACAGACAAGATTCATCAGTACCGTAATACATAAACAGTTGAATAACTGCCAGATATTGAAAATGAAAGTTATCTTGGAAAAAGGGACAGCATTTTTTGACACTTCTACAGCCATAAAATCAAAATAAATCCAGGCGGCCTGAATACCATGATGGTCATACGAGAGTTAATAATCCTACAATGGCATATGACTTCTGTGTACACCAGTGGGACATGCTAAATTGCGGCACAACATGATTATTGTTGCATGCTACTGTGAGTATATCATTTCCACCCACACCCCATAATGAATTCATGAGCCTGATGACCTATGGAGCTACTCTGGTGGTCAAGAGACCTGAAACCTCTGTGCTGGAATTTTAACCTCATTTACTAATGAAGTAACTCAGTCATTTTCTACGTAAACATAACTCAGGATGTTAAGCTTTCTCAGCATCTTAGCCACTGCCTAAGTAGCCCATTAATTCAAAAAATGTATCATAAATAAAAAGCACTCACGGCGGCAGACATCTCTCAGAGATGATGGATGGAGGGGAGATGTAGATTATGGTATGAAATGAGTGAAAGGCACATATTTCATTGTGCGAGGGGGCGTGATTGACCAAGTTTAATGGGTATTATTTCTGCACACTGACTCTGTTGAGCAGAGACACTGGGTGATCCCCGCCAGCCCATTGCTCCTTCAGACTCACACTGAGAGAGGACCCGCGCCCTCCCTGCTCTTTGTCACGACACCAATAGAAGAACAATATTTCAATGGCAACTGCATATTTCAATGGCAACTTTTAACAGAACAAAGTTCATGCTGTGGTCTAGACCAAGCCCTCCAAACTAGAACTGCACGCTGTCTGCAAGTGTGCGTGTGTGTGTGTGTGTGTGTGTTGGTGTGCATGTGCGCATGCATGTGCCTGTCAGTGGGTGTTCCCGTGATGAGGACTCCTTTTGAGTTTGCTATTCACAGAAGTGAATGGGAGTGAAATATGATTGGCCCGTGAAGAGAATGAGGGGCTGGGTTCACAAGGCTGTCGAAGCAGGGCGGGGTGGAGGTGGTTGTGGGGGACACTTGTGAAATACTTCACTGCTGTCAGAGACAAAATGAAAGAGCAAGTATGGATGATTGAGCTCCCTTAATCTCACGACGAATACATTCCAACATGTCATTTTCAACGCTTGTATGTTTGAGTTCTCTTATTGATTTAGCAGGCACATGAAACTGGTAATTATCTATGTAATAAATGTCAGTAATATTTAAGTAATAATGCTTTCATAAGACAGAACAGCACTCAAATGATTGCATTTGTCTCAAACCAGACTTTCCAAAATACATATTAGTCCAACAGTTTGTCCAACAGGTTTTAACTCTCTAGGGGTCGTCACCACAGTGGATCACCTATTATTGTTTGTCCAATAAGAGTCCTAGGACCAAAATGTTGCAACAATATAATCATTCTTTAAAGTTTTAACAGTGTGCCAGAGTATAATTGCTACTCACGATCAACTAACAATAATTAATAAAACTAACACAGCCAGGTAATGCGAATTGGAGTCAAATTATTCTCGCATGTTTATGTTCAGTCAGTCTGAAGCTGGCGTGGGTGTTGCACATTCTCTGTTCCCCTAGACTTTGTCCCTGAAATAACAGAAGAAGGCGGCACACAGAAGATTACGACAACAGCGAAACATGGCGATATTCAGACCAGCTGACAAAGACATTAAGTTTAAGATCTGCCAGCTCAAATAATTTATTATTTTAAACTTCATGGATAGCAGGAAACGTAGAATTGTGCTCATTAATACTAACCACCAGCTCAACTGGAAACAGCCAAATACTAACAAGCTGAAAGGGGACGTATCACCACCTAGTGTTGCGGTGGTGGACACACTTCACTCAATAAATCTATTCCCTGCTAGTGCTTGTACACTGGGACAAGGACAGTGGACCAGTTAAACAGTGTAATCGAGCTACAACTGTAACTGTGGACTGTCGTGGCTCATCACAGCACAGCAACAGAGAGACACGTAGCAACACTATCACGATAACTTGTGTCAAGTAAAGAATCACAAAAATGATGTGCAAGGAAAATAAAACTTTGCACCAGGCTGCAGTGATGAGACAGGCCTCAGATTCAGGTTGGGACACAATGACGGGAAACAAAGCAGCCAAGGTCTTAAGGGACTTTACATGAATTACAGCAAGAGGCCCAAAGGGACGACCGCGACCTCTCCTCAGCTTTTTGAAACTAAACAAGACCCTGAGCCCGCCCATCAACACACAAACACACAACCGGTCACTGCTACACACACACACACACACACACACACAAATCTGCAAAAACACACTGATCGAGAATGGTGTGACTGGTTTCCATGGAGCCATTAGGCTCACTGACAGGGCTGGAGTGTTAACACGCTCACAGACAACAGGGAGGATGATGGAGGGAGAAAGAAAGGGACAGAGGGAGAGAGAGAGGCAGGGAGAGTGCAGTAAAAAAAACAAAGAAAGTGTAGAATAGAGGAGATTTACCACACACAGCAGACCATCCCTGAGGTTAAGGACCCTCCGTGTTGTTTATCGTATTTCTTTTTTGCCTCAAATATCCTGGGTGACAAAATTCGAAGCACACGTTAGTACAAATTAACATGAGCCAGAGCAGCACCAGCCTCTTTTTATTTACCCTAACTCTTCTCGGCATTAATTCACCTTCTGTGATGGCAGGGATAATTCTATTTATGCTGATTTTTAGTCTCATTACCTCCTCAAACAAGGTTATGTTTTTGTTGACATTTGTTTGTCTCTCCGCTAGCAGGATTATGCAAAACGACTGAACCAATTTTTCTTGAAACCTGGTGGGAGGCTGGGGTTTGGGCCAATAAAGAACCTATTAACATTTGGGGCAGATCCGATTAAGGCTGGGATAGAGGAGTAAAAAAAAATTAGAGATAAAAAAAATTGTGTTCACACTCTTTTAAGAACAGGTGAAACGAGGGGTCTGGATAATTATCTACATGTTTTTACTTTAGAGTTGCTTCATTAATCGGAAATTAATATTTTGTTTATATGCTGAGTGTTAGTTAAAGCACTTAAAAGTGGTGGTATCTGCTGTCTGAATGTTTTATGTTTTTGTAGCTTTAGTTAGCTTTCCTACAGTTTATTGGTCTTTTTTTTTTTGCCCAAACCAATCACAAGTAAGTTACCATCTCATCTAAGACTGTTTGCCTTTTTTCTTGTTTTTATTTTTCATGAATGCAGTCAAGTAGCTGATACACCTAATCTATATCTCATCTGCTGTGGTCTTATTGTTTCTCCACTATCACACATCGTATAGAAGCCTTCAAAAATCTTTGCTGTCAGAGGTGATCCAGATAAATGGAAACACTAATGATTGTTTTCACTCCATTTACAGCTGCAAAATCACTGCAATCACCACAGACAGTGTAGTGATCAGATAACGAGACAGTGTTGTAAAGTAGTACATACATAATTGCTGTTAATAATCATCACCGCATACAAAGGAAGACACTAGACTGCAGGTCAAAGCGAAATGAGGGAAAAAAGGCATCTTGTCAGTGATAGACGATTATGTCGGGCAGTTTTATTGTTCTCTTTTGTTTACACTTCCAAAGGTGCTTAACTGACCTCAAGCCTCTTTTTCACATGTAATGTGGAGAATCGGCAGCACAATTCTATCACAGACTGTAGGGTTTTAATAAACCACAGCTTGTCTTTCAGGTTTGTCAATACCACTCCATGGACATGATATGATTTAGAAGTATATGACAGACGCTAAACGTATCACTATCTGAGATAGAACTGAAAGTAAATGGACTTGTCAAGAAGAATAGTTTACTTGTTGTCCACATTAGAATTGTTTGACATTTTCTTTGTTTTCGTGTGTTGTGGTGCACAGCCTCCTTGTGCAATATGGAATATGTTATAATAATATTTCCACTGTCGCCACTGTGGTAGAAGTAGGGTTAAAACTATTGGCTGGTATACAAAACTTTTGACCATATGTCAGATGTTTTTATTTAAACGGTGCTGTTTTCCCAGATTTCAGAACTTTACTCAGCAATTAGTCATGCTCTCACTGCAAAAATAAATCGCATGGCCGCAAATTCATGCGTGTAAACACGTTCAAGATGACCCGCAGAAGTTCAACACAACAGTAAAATGGGGAAGAAGAGGGAATTTAAGTCGACTTTGAATGTCGAACGGTTGTGCAAAGCAAGTTGGTCTGAGTATTTTAAAAACTACTGATTGAGGGGGAACATTCACGCTAGACCATCTCTTATATTTTTAAAGAATAGTCCAGAAGGTGTGCAGAAGACTAAACCAGATGGACGACAGCAGCAGAAGACCACGCTGAGTGTATGGTTTCTGTTTATTGTATATTATTTGTGTCTTGTTCACTGTCTCTAACTCACTGTGTACTTTTGCCCAAAGAACAAATTCCTGTGGGGACAATAAAGAATATTTGTGATATTTAATTTGATCTGACTTTACAGATATCCACCATCTGAAACAGGAATCCCTCCTATTTTGGCTGTTGTTAGATTAGCATTAACAAATCACAAAGTGGCTCTGAGTGAGTTGCCAACAACAGCTATACAGTATATGGCAACCATTCATGTGGTAATGAAGCCTGAGAGGAAACTCGACAGCCTGGTGTACGTGTGGGGGGTTTCTCCAACTGCAGAGGGAACCAGCTGAGGACATGAGGGGAGGTGGAAAAGATCCAAGCGACTTCTGCAGCAAAGAGAGAGCGAGAGAAATGCCCACTGAGCAGATCTCCTCTATATGCTTCACACTGCCACCAGTAAGAAGATCATCCTTGGTCCACTGAGTCAATAAATACACACTGCCCCACACACACGCACACATGCTCTCTCAGTATGTGCGTGTGAGCTGATCCCTGCTCCCATATGTGTCCACAGAAGGCATGTGTGCAGCTCCTATGCTTCCCCACCAGGACTAATTTCCATCCACCGTCTGTGTGAGAGTGTGCGATCGATGCTGCACAGGGTGCGTCATCCAGGCTGTTCATTACTGTTGGCAACACTGCAGCCATAAGCACAAACACTGATGCAGTACACAAAACCACAACCGGGTAGCTGAACTGCAGTTTTATTTACCTCTGAGCAAAAACGCTAACCCAATACTTCACAACCAGATACACAAGAAAAGAGCAGGACTGGAGTTGACTGCTCAACAGAATTTCATTACATTAATTTGTATTTGTTCCACTAAGGGAAGCACAACAACAGCTGGAAGAGCCTGGTGCCTTTAAGGAGCCATCTTTGAAGAGCATGTTTATGACAGCAGGAGGAGAATGAGTTTTTTATTTATCCACTCTTCTTCATCCTCAGCCACAATATGTCCAGCTCACACCACCTGTCTCCATAACACAACCTAAAATTATTAAGAGCACACAACCATGCACACAAACAGAATATAACAGAAGAAACATTCAGTGAAAAGAGTGTTGTCTTCTACAGTAACGGCTCTGTGAAGACGTTCTGAAACGGGTTCACAGCCATAATGCTCTCCTCTTATTGGTCATATCAACATGCTAACATTCACTCATTTTCTACAATACACAAGGTGCAGCTGGGACTTGTGAGCTGTAGTGAGTAACATTTAAATATAAGTGTGTGCAGTGCCCGATGGCCGTGTCAACGAGATACGTAGCGTGACGTTTTACCGGTGCAACAACAACGAACAACGGCGTTGAAGTCAACACAACGGACAACAATGGAGGACATCCAGCAGCTTGCTTTTTTTTGCTGAGTGAGTGGCTGTCACAGACATCAATCTTTGTATGAGTATAGACGGCAGGCGTTGAAGAAACACCAGTTGCAAGGGAGCCGCTTTTCTGTCGCCCAATCAGCTGACTCTCGTGGGTCTAGCTCCACCCGTATCATACCGTAACATTACTCTGGCACCCCAAGGGAAAGGTGCTGAAAAAATGGAACAGTTGGGGCTGGTTATTTTGGTACTATTACTAATAGAAAATGAAAAAAAATATGTAATGTACCATTCCAAAACAGCACGAATGCTCCCTCAGTCAGATCTGACAGTATTTTTCAACAGAGCCCATTTCCAGAGGACACAGCATACAGTTAATGTTACATCGTTTCGACTAGCAAAGACTAAATATCAACATTAACAACAAAATATTACCCAAAATAACACACTGCAGCTTTAAGGTCATTAGACAAACAGATATTTCGACATGATTAAAATCCATTTAGTAACAGCTGAGATGTTTCTGGACCATCAAATCAAAAGTAATGTGCATCTTAATATATGTATGTATTTTGTTTCTGAATATACAGCCGGGGTTGTATCAGTGCTGCAACCTGCAGTGTAATGAGCAGAGAAAGGAAGTTGATGCTTGCCACAGGCTACAAAAGGTCCTCAAACACACAACCGGTTTGCCTCTAAAACAAAGGCTTCTCATGTCATTCTTTTTTCATTAGCACATACACAAAATTATAAGCCATAGTCACAATAGAAAAAAAAAGGAACAAGATCTGATAATAGCCTCACAGCCATAGTTCTCACAGATATTCCTTATAAAATAACAACCCTGATGTGGGGCAAACCAACCACAGACAGCTGGCAGTGCAGGAGTGTCAGTGGTTTGGCTTTATGTTGCGGTGTACTGATCCACTTGTGAAGGAGACAGTGCTGAAGGGTTTAATCAGCCTTTCTGCTGCAGAATGCACACACACACGCACACACTCACACACGGACTGCTGCCGGTGCCGAGATAAAAATGAGGGAGGGAGCTGTAAAGATGTGAAATATAGGGGAGAGAGAAGGTGTGCCGAAGGCAGGAGCAAATGAGAGGAGAAGCAGCGAAAAAGACAGTAGAGGTTTAGAGGCGTGTGCTCATTAGCTGCTGTGTGTACATGTATCATACATGTGTCTGCAAATGTCTGTGCTTGTCTCATCTGATGACAGAGTATATGTTTGTGTGTTGTGACCAAATATTAAAAAAATTAAAAAAATACAGTGATATAATTTTACTCGATATCAGTGCAAAAGACAAAACACATAATTGCTATTAAATGTTTTTGCCCCGAATGTGTCAAATGTTTCTGTGAGGCAGGCATGATATTTGAATGACAGCGATGCAAATTCTTCATTAACCTTGCTAATGCAGTGCAATTCAATAACAGCTGGGTGGCACACTACACAATTTTGCACAAGGTTATGCACTGGGCTATAGTTTCTTGGCTGAGAGCAGAAACACTTGCTGCTAGTTTCAACATAAAAGATTATGTCGTACATTTATGTCGCTGCATCAGTGCATTAGTTTGATTATTTGACTAATCTTACGGTTGAAGAGACAATGTCAGAGCAGCAGAGCAGTGAATGTGACGTGACAAAAATATCAGTCGTATCATAAACCTTCACTGTACCCAGTGTATTATTTAAACACGTAGGAAGTGGTGAGCATGCAGTAACGTCGATGATATGGATGGTTCTTATTAAACTTGAATGACACACGAGAGAGTAAACATCCGCAGACAAACAAAAAACAAACCTGTCTGTGTTTTTCCACCAAGACCCATAAATGATTTACAAGACAATGTAACAAATTTCACACAAAGTACAGTGATAAAAGTACATTTCCTGCATGGCTTTCTTCACTGGCTCATGCCCCACCATCGACATCATATTCGGTGCAAATTGGTTTGATACTTTTTGCAAAATCCTGCTGACACATAATCGAACAAACACAGAGGGAGGTGTGTGAAAACCTGACCTCTCGACAACACAAATGTCTCTTATATGCATGTTCAATGTAAAGGTATTTTGGGAGATTACAAACCAATATCAGACAGTTTAAAGTAGGGGTGGGTCAAAAATATCAATTTGGTGATATATCGTCATCCTTCCTCTAGCAAGTCGATAATCCATATGCCAGGGCAAATATCAATATTTTAATTCCTAAATTAAAGCGCTCTACAGTAAACAATCCCAGTTTCATTTGCCCGACGTCACTACTTGATGTCTCCTCCCAGTGGCACTGCTCAAAAGAATGAGGGAAACTGGGGCGGAAGTTACCTGACTGAAAAAGAGGTAGCTCACAGCGAGATAATGGCAGAGAAAGCTACATTAAGAGATGCCACATCCACGTTCAATACATAGACTTTATGCGCTTTGTTTTCTATGTTGTGAATAAATAAAGAAATCCTGCACTTTCAACTTTTCACGGACATTTGGTTTTCTTCAGTTAGACGGATATCGTGACGTATCGCGATATGATTGTCTTGCAATATATTGATTATCACAGAATCGTTGTATCGTGATATTATTGGTATCATGGACCATGTATTGTGTATCATATCGTATCCCACCCCTAGTTTAAAGTACGTGTAATCCAAACACCAAGCACCGCCAGGTTTTTTCTGATGTTTTTCACTAAAGAAATAAATGTCTTTTCAGAGGCTGGTGATTGTAACAGGCCTAATGGAATTAAATCACACAGTCCTCCATCATCATCCACCATCCTTCTCTGCCTCCTTTCTCCTTCCACCTCTCTCTTCCACCCATCTCTTGCTGTACAGCATGCTCTTCGGTGCAGGTGACAGCACAGGCACAATGGGATGATATCACTGGTCGGCTCCGAGCAGATTGTCTGCATGCAGCAATATAACAGCTTGCTGCAGCTCGAGTGTGGCACATTGTGAAGTTTGTGTGAGAAAAGAACACAGAGAGCGACACAGACAGAGGGTCAGAGAGAGAAAAAATATCTACTGCTCAAGTGAGACCGAAACAAGAAGAACAAGAAGAGTGGGTGAGAGTTTTCAATAAGGCATAAGTATATATGAACATTGTGGCCGTGTGCACTGTAAAATGCAGACACCGTCTATAGCCTCTATAGGACTGTAGCTGAATCTGTGTGGGCAGGGCTGCAGACGGTGCTGCCTTTAAATTACAGCTCTGTCTGCTGCTGCCTCCTCCTCTGACAATATGTCACACACAAAACACACACACACACATGTATACACACAGCACACCTGCCATGAGCCAGATTGGATTTACACTGCATCAATAATTCACTCTCACATTCTGTATATCCCCAAACACACACACACACACACACAAAATCGACACAAGTCGTCTTTGAGTAACTGACAGCATTTAGAGGAGGCCGCGGTCACAAACAGTAGGAACACATCATAATAATCTGAGGAGCAGGAGACAACTGTGGTTCGAGGCCAAACATGTCCTATTAACTCAGCCTGCTTTGTTACAGCACACACAGTATTACCTCAGTCATTAAACCAGAAAAAATAAAAAAATAAAATATTTTCTTTTTAGAAAATCAAGGTGTCCTATTCTTAGAAACACTTGAACAAAAGCAACATCCCTGGGCTTCCTATTCTGAAGATCCATCATTAGTCTTCATCACAGACAGGTTGAGTACCAGCCACACTGGTTTCAGCACAGCTTTTATCTCCTCCTCTCTGTTATGCTTTAGGCAGAATTTCAGTTGCCCTTGTTTTTAGCAGCTGAGTCAAGATGCTGATGGGCCTCTCTTGCTTTAGTCTATTGTTCTTTCACATACACACAGTCAGTACTTACAGTACCTTAAATAAGTAGATGGAGCCTAGTATTTACCCAATAGACCAGCATCTACAGTCAGATTTGATTTACACAAACTTTGTATACCACAAATCTTATCTTCCATATGAGGTTCACAGGGAGCTGGAGCCAATGCCAGCTGACGTGGGGCGAAAAGGCGAGGTACACCAATGCCAAAGTCCATCACAGGGCCAACATATGCTGTGTGTGGTACAGTATGGTACACTTTGGAATGGGTAAAGCCCTGGGTCAGGCTTGTGTTTCCCCTGAGAACAGTATCTTTACCTGGTAGGTGGGGTGTGGGTTGTGCCCACTGGCCACATAGCGTGATGTCGTACCGGTGTGACATTAACAAGACATGACAGACAATAATAGAGGACATCCAGCAGCTCTTTCTCTTCCTGCTGGGTTTGTGGCTGTTTGTCTCAACATGAAGTCAAGCTTTGTATGAGAATAGACTGCAGGCGTTTGCCTCGACTTCCATGGGAGATTGTTACACTGATAGCGAGGGAGGGATGTTTTTCCCTCCACAACAAACATAATTTAAGAAAAAATAAAATGGATTCATAGGACTCAAAACATGCACACTCCACACAGACACACAGTCGGACCGGATCACAAACCCGGACCTTCTTGCTGAGGCGACAGTGGTAGCCTCTATGTCGCCATGTGGCTGTGTCACAAACAATTACTCTAGTTATCAAATACTCTCCAGGTCAGAGAAATGCCTTGTTATGTTTAACCAGCTGTCAGAGATGTGGTGCTATTTGATGAATGTACAAAGCTTGTTATAATGGTTGTATAACCACTGTGACCCCACAAGCCAATGTGACAATAACCTTGAGTAGATTGCAAGTATAGAATAATATATAAATAAAATATTTACAATCAAATGTCAAGTATTACCAGTCAACAACATTGTTGTAGTAAAATCAGATGTGGCATTGAGCTGTACTTGAATGCTTGTGCCAAGACAATGAAGCCACACAGGGAACATCCATTCTGAGGAAAAGCAGCAGAGCATACAGAGGTCCTGCTCATCTCATACGTCAGGCCATGAATTTGTGGCAAATGGAGCCGTCATTTTGCGGCAGGCTGTGGATTCTGCACACGCTGTTTAATAGGTTTGCTTTGTAATGCTTCTTTGTAAATGTGTCACGATAAAGGAACTGTCAAAAGAGCATGCAGTGAATGAGAGGACGTTCTGCTTGATTTATACATTTGGTAGGTAGAAAGAAACTGGATTCAATGTAGTGCTCAAAGGCTACTGGCAACTGGCAAGATGGAATATTTTCATGCATTATCCTAACCATTAGGCCAGCAACAAATGATGGATGACTAAGTGAAGAATAATGTATCATTATTTGTCACCTATTTGGTAATTGATTGTTTGAGTTTTTTATTTGTAAAAAATAAAATCAGGTGCTGCGAGTTCAGCTTCTTAAATGTAAATATTTTCTGGTCTCTTTGCATCTATATGACAGTCTACTGTTATCGTGAACAAAACAAGACATTTGCAGATGTCAAACTTTGACATTTTTCATTATTTTCTGACATGGTATGAAGAAATAAATAATCAACTGCAGCTACTACTCCCTTTTTGTTTTATCAGCTCTCCTCAAGCTAAAAAAAAAAAAAGTGAAATGTTGAATCATTAATATTTTATTACCTTAACTAAAGAATAAAAATAGTGGCACAGCTTCATTCTGGCAAAATAAAGGCACAGATTACACAATTTTAAAATAAAATGTACACAGTGTTGTGTCCAGATGTTTGACTGGTATTGTGCAGCAGCTTGTAAGTCCACATGGGATTGCAAATGTTTGGCAAAGAACAACAAAGAATTGTGTTAGAGATCCAAAGATTACACAATATCAGAGTGATATGATACAAGCACAAACTACAACATCCATACACATCCAGCGGCAGCTTGAATGGCGCCTGGATTAAGGTGAACACTTAATGGATTCCAATGCTCTTCTATAAATGTGTTCAACCACCTTTGGTATTTACAGTGGAAAGCTCATGTATTGATCATACAACCCATTAGCACTTTAAACCAGGCCTTTATTGGAAACACTTGGAGTGGATTCCTTTAAAATGCTTTAAGAAAATCTGCTCTGTTGGCACAAGACAATGCACTCAGAGTGGATACATGCTTCCATTAGCCTGCGAACTATGTGAAAACCACTGATAAATGTAAACATAAACAATAAAGCTTGATCTCGGAGGGTATTATCCTTACACAAATAATCTAGTGTACTGTTCTACAATGATCCTGAAGATGGGCGACTGGGTATTTTCTTGGATCTACTACTTTATTCACTTGAATGTTGAGCACAGCAGGGGGCAGGAATTTTGAGAAGTGAGTAACAATCAAGCTTTTCTTTCACCAAATCTGCATAATTATTGAGGTTAATTCAACTCAGAGTGTGTGCACCATTGTCTCTAAATAAGGCTGCCACTGCTTAAATGAATAAATTAATGACAAAATGAAGCTGACTGACAAGCTTCGCCTAAATGCAACATGTCAGAGAAAATGAATCTGTGAATGAAAAGAAGCTGCAGGATCTCTCACAATTTGGTAGAGACAACAGGTTTGCTATTTCCAGGTTTTTAGGCCTGACTTTACTGAGTGATAGGATGTATCTGATATCTGTGCTACATGCTCACAGCTTGGGGGGAATTACACTCTTCCACTACACTGAGTTATTTACTTTATGCCATCTGTGTTCCCTCTGACACATTCTTGATAAGCAAAACTAACACTGCTGCAGTTAAGAAAAGACACTTTGCTCCTCAGGGAAATACTGTACCAAAATGGGACAGCTGCCCACTGCTGAATAAACGTAACTTAAATAATAGCATATTGGAGTAGCATAAAGACAGAAATGTATGAAATGTGAGATGATGATGAGATTTTTTTGTTTTGGATGACGAGATTACCATTATTTATGTTCTAAGAATGACTGGAAATTTGTTGAATGATAAACACACTGACAATATGGCTAAAAGTGTTTTTCATCTTGTCAATCAAATATTATATATCTTTTATAAGCAGATTTGGACAGACACATATGCGAAACTTGTTTAACTTTAAAATCCAAGTGGGATTAAGAACCTATTATTTTAACGAAAAAACAGCAAAGGAAAATGTTGCAGACATAGAAGACAACAGAAAACAGAGTTGAATTCCTCAGATATTTAGTTTTTAACTAAAAACAGTGACATCTAAGGGACTCTGCCTTCAATCTACTTTAGGCAAGGACCTTGTTTTACAGAGGATGCCATTTTGCAACATGTTTCCACAGCAGCCTAAATGCACAAACTAGCTAAAGCAGACTCTGGTATGCAAAGGCCACAATAGTTCCCCGACATGCTTAGGAAAGCAAAAGGCCCACACTCCGCCTACCGCCTATGTCACAAATTCTTAAACACAGGACCTTCAACGTGTTGCTTTTTCAAGTCTTAAGACAGCTGTTAATGGGCTGCAACATCAGTGTGTTTCACTGGGTGTGAAGACAGAACCCAAGACTAAATGTGAGGAATTCAAGTTGAATTCACAGAAAATAACTGATCCAAGGCAGTGCTCACATTTTATCCTAGTGTTCTGTTTCCTCAGATACATTTGGCCAACTACAGTGCCATCAACCTGCTAAAGGTTGAGGCTGAAATCACATAACTGTTTGTTTGTTTTCTGAGGAGGGACAAGAGCTGGGCTAATGTGCTTAAACATGTCTGCGTCTGGGCTTTTATGTGTTCAGGGCTTCTGCCATTTCTTCAGACTCTTGACATGATAAATGTGTGTCCTTGACAGGGCCAACTGGAGACCTTGGAGAGCTCTTGTCAGAGAGGATAAGCCCCCTGAGTGGTGCAAGGGAGCCAAGAACAGCACAGGGTCACAAGGAGGTCTGAGTGCTGCCTGTCTCCAGCAGGTCCTTCTAAAGCTTGAAATCAACTGACCAACCAGCCTGTCTCATCGGGAACCTCTGGCCTTCCAAGGTCTGCTTGAGTGCTCAATTAATGAGAGTCTCACTTACAGAATGCTCGACTGCTGACTCGAAAGTCAACTAGCACAGTTGGTTCAACACTATTTTAATTGTTTTTTTTACATAGGATGTAGTTTGAGGAATGCATCGTCCAATGAGCCCCAAGGAGACACAACTCTGAACAAGGATGAGACATTTTAAATTCTCTAACAACAAACAGCAATGCAAGAGAAGACAGGTAGTGCTCACACAAAAGGAAGCTAAACATGTCACTGCAGGGCTTTTCTGCTCTGCTGGTTAAGCCCCCGAGGTCAATCTGTTTTCACTTCAGTTTTTAGTTTCTGATTTGTTGACTTTGAGAGAGGTTTGAAAGGATTAGAGTCAAGTGAGCACCTGCTACAGCTGCATTTAAGGCCAATGACTGCAGACAAGAGAAATCCACTACAGCTGTTTTTATAGAATTTCATCCATTTTTAACAAAATATTATTTTTTTAACTGTATGTTTCGTGTTTATATATCTATGGTGTAGCTGCTGACAAGCTCATTCAGTGTCACACTAATCTCTATATTGTTGTTAGCATAAAAAGGCCCAGCATTGGGAAAAAGATTGGATCAGCACTTGATAGTGCATTTCCTCTCTCTATGCAATTATCACAATGCCAGTTAAAGCTGCCGACTCCGTTTCCTTCCCGCGTGTAATCACTATGGAATGGCAAGTCAAAAAGCCCCACATAGTGGTCGGCATCCTGATCCCGGTGTGCCTTTCACATGTAAAACTTTTTGTGGTGGGCCCAGTATTGTGCTACTATAATACAGCATCTGCTTTATGGCATGGCAAAAATGCATTGTCTCCAAGTGGCATTGAAAGAGCCATTGATGGACGACCAGGGTTTCACTGAAATGCAGAGGCTTTGACCATGACACAGACGGATAGGTGATGGTCAAATGACCTGCACACAACTCTGACTTGTGACTAGTGAAGGTTTGTGAATTCCCACCCTTAGTACACAAGCGTCAAGTGACCAGAAGAGACCTCTTGTCATACTTTCAACCTGTCCACATGTCTACAGAGGTCCACTAACGTCCTCCTGACTTCATCCACCCATTTCTGTGTTGGTCTGTGTGGGCCCTACGCAGATGAACGAGAGTGGACCTTGAGTTCAAGTCCCTGCCAACTGAGCATTGCCCCCTGTAGTACAACATTTGCTGGTCCAGGTGGAGAAACACAGTTGTTTTGCTTAAAAGAGACAATGAAGAGGACAGTCAACATGGACACTTGTTTAAGATTATGTGAGGATGTTTGCTGTATTCAGACATCAGTATAACTCAGAAATCAAAGAACACACAAAAGAGGGTAAACTCCTGGTGTGACATATTGTACGCACAGGCAGAAATGCAAAAGCTCCTCTCCCCATCAAGTATGAGCTGACCCTAAATATACCACAGAACTTTAGTGGAGCTTCAGTCTCCATTGAGATCCAGGCTCAATGCAGCAGTATAGTAGGTCAGAGTGCTGCAGTGAGCACTGGATCTTGGCCAGGTGGGAATTAGACAATGCAGACAGAGACAGAAGATGCCCCTTAACTTTCCATTAAACATTTAGAGCAGCACTCCTTTACTGGGCACAGCTGAAAGGCTACATGCGAATCTATGAGGAAAAATGTCACATACTGTATGCCGTATATACTGACACAACTGTAAATCATATGAGATGTTTTGCTGCGTTTTATTTTTCTCTAAGAAAATGTGTGAATGAGATAAAGGGAACAGCATGGTACCATAAAGCAAATGAAATTAGCCCATAGAGATTAATGGGCTACCAGTTATCTTTGGTTGTACTGGTGTATCAGCATCATCAAGCTCCATTTTTAAATATCTCTATTGGCGCTCTTCCATGAAACAGTTCTAGCACAACTCAGCACAACACAGCTCAACTCTACACAGTTTGGGTACCAGACACGTCATTTTCCATTAGTCCATACTACCTCCACAACGTGAGCAGAGTACAACACCAGACTCTTCTGTGAAATATTGAGATTTTAGAAATGTCCTTGCTAAATGTTGGAAATTAACGCATGTTTTCAGGATTATTAAGTCCTTTTAACTGATCTACAGTTCGTCATTGTTCGGTTTGATTCTTGTGTGGGACTTCGTGCTCATGACTCTTCCAGTGATGACACTCTCTGACTGATCAGTGGCCAGCAGTCTGTTGACGTCACATTCTAGTATTGGCTCAGCTTGCGTGGAACCTCAGCAGAGCAGGTACTAAAATAAGCACTAGGTACTATCCCAAATGGAAAAGTAAAAAAAAATAAACAGGCAGACTCAAGCCAGGCTAGAACTATATAATGGAAAAGCGGCATATGTGTTATTGAGACACTGTGGCAAACGTTGAAGGAAGCTCTGTTCAACAAGGGATGCAAAACGTGGCTAAATTCTGAAGAAAAAACAAGTGGACAATGCTGCTTTTCCCAAGGGGTTAAAGTTTGAACATTCAAAGCCTAAAATAGATTTTTTAAACTCACCAGAATATCAAATTACAGTATATATTGATATAAAATCCATATGTTGTCAATATTACCAACTCATATTCACCATATTTAACATCTAACCAAAACCAGCAAATGTTTTGTCAAAGAAGCTAACTTTGTATAATATATATAATAAAACAGAAATCTACACCCAAATCACTGTTATCCTGCCCAATTACCATATGAAGACCATGCCTCTGAGTCCGCTAATCTTTGCATTACAAAACACAGATATGTAGAGGTTGCTCCAGTTCAAAGCCCGGGGGTGAATAACAGAGGTTAGGCATGCAATTGTCCAGTGTTATGTAAAAGAGCCACTTTTATACCATTTTACCATGTCTGATGTGAAAAAGAAGTGTTAGTCAAACTGAAGTGCTATGACGAGCTGTCCTGGGGGATTTCTGTATGGCCACCTACTCCATTATCCTTCCATTCCACCCAATATGATTCACAGGAATACAACTGGGTGGTTTGAAAAGACATAAAGGTGGGCCTTCATCACAGCAGTTCATGAGGTGGGGTTTAATCAAACTATGCTATGCAAAATCCCATTTCAGCTCAATAACAACTTAGATAAGCAGACAAATACAGGGGCCTTTGTTCTGATGCCAGAGGAGCATTTTCAGCTCTTACTCTACCTGCACTTCAATGCTGGACTGGCAAACACATCTCACAATTGAATCCAATGAAAGGGCAATAAAAGATGGCAAGCTCTGGCAATCTTTTAAACTTTTGTGATAAATCAAAAAAGCTATTGTCTACAATAGTCACTCATATAACCAGAGACTTTATTCACATGCATACAGGTCATTGATATCTTTAAGAAATTAGAAAGGACACATGGGGAGAGGACATATCCTCAGGCCTCCAGCAGGGGCATTGTTTCCAGCATCAAAAGAAGTGAGCTATATTTCAGCCCTGGCTGCATCCTGGTGAAAGAGAGCATGTCCTGGTCACTGGCTCTTCACCGTCTCTCACCCTGTCCTGACCCCTTACCCTCCTCACCTCTTTTTCCCTTCATCTGTACCTCCTATAGGCAAACACCTGATCAATAGCAGTCTCCCACTGAGTTATTCTCTTTAAAAACTCTTTCCGGGGCTGTTAAAAAAACAACGACCACAGTAAACGTGTACTTTCACAGAAACAAAAGACTGAATAAAAAGTGTCAAATTCAGAGCTCACGTCCAACCCACATCCTATAGTTTGAACAAAGGGGGAGATACTTAAATAAAAGGGAGATTTGGGGAAGGGATGTTAAATGTACTTTCAAAGCACTGTGTTTCCTAATCTGTCTGTATTTCCACCCATTCCACGTCTAATTTGACTTCAAAGTGCGGGGGACTGTTAACGACATGGATGAAATTCTGCATGAAATCAGGTTTTTGTCTACCATTATCTCACCAAAACACACTGATGTTACTTGTGTTGCTATATAATTTCCTGCCTTGGTGTTGAGCTTTCAATTTGGTAAAACTATAATGTTTGATTTAAATTTGATTCTGCTTATTTGTTTTACTGCTTCCATGCAAACTGGACCTGACAGTTTACAATTTCACCATCAACCCCCTCCAGTCAGCCCCATCTTCAGATTATGTGAGTCTAGTTATCACCATGTCCCAGGTTTGGGTTTTAGGTGCAGGGCCAGAGTAATCCTGCGGAGTTTGACTTGCGACGCCCAAGTCTTAATTAGATGTTTTGGTGACCGTGGAGAATCCAATCAGTTCGACCTCCATGAAGCTCCTTTATTCTTGTCTGATAGGCACCATTGCTTTGAGCAACATCTACATTTAAAAGCAGTGTTTTAAGTGGGGAAATCTAAAAATTCAGCCCTGTGACGGACTGGTGAACTATCCAGAGTGTACTCCACCTTTCACCCTACGTCAGCTGGGACTGGCTCCAGCCCCCTGCGACCCTCATGAGGCGGATAAAGAGATAGATAATGAGTTAGTGAGGAATCAGGAAGAAATTATAAAATGTGCAATGATATAATGAATGTTACGAGCTGGCGTATGGCATTACTCCTAGAAATGGCAGTTTACAGTCTGAGAAAACTAACAAGACGACTAGTTAATCAGCTCAAGAGACAAAACCAACATCAGCTTGGTAAGAGATCATCAAAAATAGGTAAAAGGATACGGCTGGTACATCAGACCTGATCGTGTATTAAGATGGTGTCGCAATAACGACATGCACTGACTAATCATAGCATCATCCAAATCAAATCTTATGACCTAAACTCAACCAGCTCCTCAGAAATGAGGTTATGCTTTATTAGGACCATGGTTTGGTCTCCATGAGGACTACTGGTCCTGACAAGGCCAGTGTTTATGCCAGAAAGGATCCTAAAGAGGGAACAAATACAAGTACGCACACACACACGCTTAAAAAATAGATTTACATTTAAGCTGAGTCTCATTTCAGGGCATACAGATGGAGGCTAAATGCATCACAGCGCTGTGACTCAGCTGTTCCATTTCAAAGTCTCCTCCAAATACAGCTGACAAATAAGTCCTTTAATTCCTGAGCTATAAGAGATGCAAAGGTGGATCCTTTCCAGCCCAAACTATCCCAGGATATATTGTGCACCTGAGATTAGGTTTTGAAAGGAGATAATGGTTGCCAAGAAAGACAAAACATACAAAGAACACATAAATCATAGACCATATCTGGTTTGCTGGTTGAGGACAACCAGGAAGTAAGAATATACTGTATTGAATAGTTATTATTATATAATATTATTATCCAATATTAATATCCGATATCTGCCCGATGACTAAATAGCCAGATCAGGAATCGGATAATCTATTCACTTCAACTCTATGTTTGCAAACGCATGCTGCGTCATGCATCGGTCATCTTGAGTCACAAACATGGAGCAACATAACGTCTATAAGCATTTTTCAAAAACAGTTTGTGTCTCAATCGCTAGTTTCATTAGCACATGATGTCAGTTTTGTTAACGATGTTCTCATTTAGAGGACAAAAGGCAAGGAAGCACAGCACATATGAGGAGACAAGTGTGTTAAGACAGCTTACATGGTCGCAATTTCAGGTTACAAAACCTCACCATGGCACCGGTCAATTGCAAATGTTGCAAATGGCAAAATGCCTCTGTTGTCCTTAGAATTCCAAAACAGACTCTAAATTGAGACACAGCTATAGCCAACTAGTCCAGGCTCATGGAGAGTAAAGACAATGCACATTTGAAATATAGAACATGTTGTTTAGAGGGGAGGGAAAATAATGAGAGGAAAACAGAGAATGGCAGATACTAAGACAGAGATAGATACAGTTGGTAAAGATCTATTTATAATCTGTTCTTAGGCTAGTGAGTTTCTTTAGCTTAAGGCTAAAAAACAGGATTATATAAATCCATGAGTAATGCATGTCATGATGTCAAAGGCTGGCTATGGGAAATTTCAACTTTATTCATTTTCATTTACAACTGTAATGAAAGTGGCTTTAATAACAGATAAAAAAGGCCTCAGATGTGGATTTTAGTTTAGCTCAGATAACTGATAAAATGCATATAAGCTGGCAGCAAGCACAGAGGCAAACATCAGTCGTTGTGCTTTGACAATTCAATCACTTATTCCACAGATATAACATTTCATGACACAGATATAACATTTCATCAAAGAAAGTGCCCCTGGACTAAAAACTGAGCCCTCCACTTGTATTTAAATGTCAACTACATTCAAGATACTCACTTCAAAACCAGGAGCTTTATGAATTCCACCTCTGTGGCACATTACAAATGACCAGTGAATGAAAGTGTCCTATTTTTCTCTCACAGGGTTAGGGTAGATCTATGGAGGCGTACTCTCTGTCACGCAATAACCCCTTTGAGTTTAATGTCCATCATGGCACTGCTCATGGAGAGATGTGGTCATTGTGCATTTAGCCCTGAGAGGCCCAAAACCAGCCGACCTTGAAGTCCCTGTTCAAGACCCAAGTCTTTTCATCCTTTGCCAGGACAATGTCAGCTAAAACCAATATAAGCGACACTATTCATCTCCAAGATCAAAATATACATTGGTGTTACTGTGTGTCAAAATATATAGAAAATGAAGCACATGGAAAAGATGGTTTCAAACATAAACAATATTTAAATCTTTTTCTCTGAAAGACTTTGCTTCAACGCCACAGGCTTTTGGCTCGAAACCATGGCAGCCTGACAAAGATTCATTGATATGTCCACATAGACAGAGCACAGAGTTAAAAGAAAAAAGCCCAGTGTTGGTCCAGACAGCTCTTAGCCACACTAGACATGTGATTGGGTTATCAGGCCAGTCTGCCTCAGATGAGATCCTGATAAATGAAGTTGCCATTTGTCCAACCTCCCCTCCTCACAACCAGGCCTTACTAGCCCACAGCAAGGAATTAGCTTCATAAGAATTGCATCTCCTAAAGATGCCCAGTGCTGAGAAACCAGCAAAGGACTGACCACAAGGAGATTATATACTTATTACCATTCCACTGCTCACATTTAATCCTAAATTGCTCTCAGCAAATAGTCAACCCCATTATGGTTGATGTGTTTTGTTAATAAATCTAGTATGAAGACAAGTCTTTTTATTGTCCCTGATAAAAAG
This sequence comes from Solea senegalensis, assembly GCF_019176455.1. Classification (NCBI taxonomy): domain Eukaryota; kingdom Metazoa; phylum Chordata; class Actinopteri; order Pleuronectiformes; family Soleidae; genus Solea; species Solea senegalensis. The sequence goes on along the minus strand of NC_058030.1, from coordinate 11,671,876 downwards.
GGAAATGTAAAAAAATGCTCAGACCTAATTATTGATGTGTTTTGTGCTGTTCAACATGTATGTGCATGTACAATATCTAATAAAAATACAGAGAGTACAGTATAATGTAAGGTTATGGTACTGTGGCTAGTTTTACAAATGACAAACATCTTATCAACTATGTCAGATTAATAACATATTATATCATACTCTAGGGCTATATGCATAATTCTTGTGATTATAGATTAAGTATTTTAACTCATTTGTTTATTCAATATAATGAAAAAAGATTGAAGTGGTCAAAGCTCAAGATGTTTGATGACTTTTATCCTCCCAACAGTCAAAAAAAACAAATCCAAATTCATTCAATTTCGACTGATGAACAGAGGAAAGTAGAAAATCATACCACTTCATAACCTTGAAATATAAACTGTATATCTAATAGAAACCTCCTAACACGTGAGCTCTGGCTGGCTCCACTGAATGGTGTTAAGGGAAGAGAAGGGATTTGGTTTGAGAGTGGAACCAAATTTTATAATTCTAATGGTTTTCTGACCTCAATCTTCCCTAATCATTTTGAAGCCTGGACAAAGATTATCGGGGCACAGATTATGTTTTTTTACACAACACGTGGCACCAAGACAAAAATAATAATAACATTGTGTTTTGTGCTAGTCTCATAGGACGTACACATTTGTCTTTTGCTGAATGGGGGAATCTCTGATCTACACTTGAATTTGTTTACCATACCATTCCTTTCTCTCCCCCAGAGAATTTTTCCCAGGATTCCTGTGGCTGTGTTTTGGGGGGTTTAAGGGATGAAAAAGAGGAAAAGAAAAGCCCATTGGTCTCAGCGCCACAGAAACAGCATCTAGAGCCAAGCTGTCATCCCACTAGGATTAAGGGCCCTTCACTGGTGGCTGCTGGGATGCTAACATGGTGTTTTACCTTCAGCCAGGGTGTGGGAGGGAGTAGAGGGTGGAGCAGAGGGTGAGGACATTCAAGGGCCTGGCCTAAATAAGACCTCGGGGTCAGCGAGCCTCCTGAACCATAGCAAAACCACTTTGTGTTTCCATGTCAACTTTATTCATGAACTGACAGCTAAGTGTCCCCTTCTTTCCTGTTCATTCAGTCACTGTTGCATCATGTGCTGGGGCGACAAAGATAATCTGTGCCTCTGCTCTGCTTAAATCTCTACAAACCCCCTACTTTTACAAGTTTATAAGACCCAGTATTCAACAGCATGGCGGTGCGAGGCGGTGGAGGAGTGTGGCGGATTTCTTGGCAGAACTCATTCTTCTAATGTTATGAGCAGAATAAGAGCTGTGGTGATGTATTTATGGAGCTATTAGACAACACAAGTGGGCAGCAACACAGTGCCAACAGGGAGTGAGATGTGTGGTTGAGTTTTTCTCAAGCTCTTTGCAAATAGGAAGAAGATGGAGGCTTACAAACAAAAACATTCAAGTGCACACTCTTTCTGAATGCTTTGAAATTTTGGCCAGCCTGGAGCAATGCCCATCTCATGTTGTTTTCAGGACAGGAAAAGAAAATGCAAAAAACTCGGAACACACACACTAAAACAAAACAACAACATCTGATGCCCCTTTCAAAGTTGGCCTGAGCTTCACCAAGCCTAAGGCTATCAGTAGCAAGGACTAGCTCTCCAGTCCACTTCAGCAGGGACAGTGTTCAAACAGAGGCAGCAACATCCAAGTTCCTATTGTGGATGTCTTTGGGCATAACCCTTATAACCCCCCCGCCCCAACACACACACACAGTCGAGAAAGAGGATAGAACAGCTGCCCCACCAGTACAGACAGAGAAAACAGACATCCTTTGTTTCGCCTGCCCATTCTCAGCATCGACTAAGGTACGTAATAAACCCCCCCATCCTGGAAGCTTCAAAACACTCCCACTTTTACTTCCCCTCCTAATCTTCTTTAGGAGGGGAAGTGTGTGGGGGGGGCAAGACACAGAAGCATATTATGAGAGTTCAGAAAAAAAGAGTCAGAGCACACATGTCACTTTTCATCAATACTTCTTCATTTCAGATGCCTGAACTCAAAGCTAACTGGCAGTCAGATCCTATGGTATACAGAGCGAGTTAACCTGTCAGACGCTCTACTGGGGGCAGTAAGGTAATATAAAACCCACAACACTTCACCATCTGTCCACCAAATAGACTGCTGACCTACAGTTCCACACATTAACACATAAAACACAGCATTAAATGTACATTGTTTTTTCTATAACTGATTCTATTTGGTTTTGCAACAGTTTCAAAATCCAAAAATCAACTGATCAAAAACTCAGCACAAACCACTGAAGCTGCAGGTTCTTCATTTCAGATGCCTGAACTCAAAGCTAACTGGCAGTCAGATCCTATGGTATACAGAGCGAGTTAACCTGTCAGACGCTCTACTGGGGGCAGTAAGGTAATATAAAACCCACAACACTTCACCCCATTATCACAACGTGGCACTTCAAAGGGAGGATCTGTTGCTGCAACTCCCTGGCAGTTGGTCTGGACAGAAGAGCAACTCTATCTGCTTTTGTTCTCACTAATATCCTAGTGTGGGTGATAGTGGTGTTCCCTGGGCAACCTTGAGTGATTGGTCTCTCTGAATGTCACGTTGTAAAGATCTGGTGTAATGATTCGGTCGCAGTGAGTCGGTCCAAGGACACCTGCACTGACCGCTACTCATTCACCATCTGTCCACCAAATAGACTGCTGACCTACAGTTCCACACATTAACACATAAAACACAGCATTAAATGTACATTGTTTTTTCTATAACTGATTCTATTTGGTTTTGCAACAGTTTCAAAATCCAAAAATCAACTGATCAAAAACTCAGCACAAACCACTGAAGCTGCAGGTTCTATAGGACATAGAATGCAAAACTGCTTAGAATAATAATAACATAGAAGGCAAACAGCTCGAGTCTGTCTGCAAAATATTCATTTTTCATCGTTATCTGTCACCATACACTCACACAGGTCGAGGATGTTAACATCAACACTTGCAGCTGTGTCAAGTGGATTTGGAGGAACATGTCAATCCCCATTAAAGCTGCTGCCTAACCAAGTGTGAAACTCTAATTGCACCCACCAGAGAGACACACACACACATACACACAGAAAAAGCAATTTGTATGTAATGAACATGAATGACTTTTCTTTACATGCACTCATACGAGTACATGACTACATATGAATGAATAAGTATATGAATACATAAGAATATAAGATGATTCACACACGTGTTCAAGCAGCCGTGAAGCGGCTGAATGTGTGTGTGTGTGTGTGTGTGGGGGCACCACTCCTCTAACGAGCCACTCATCAGTCCCAAAATGAGACGACCATGCTTTGACACGGAGGTCCAGCCAATGTCAGCATGCTGTGTGACTTGCTCACTGGTAAAACTCATCCAGACTGCAGTGACACTAATGGATAGACATGGGCCTCCATCAGTCCCTGGAGGTTAAACCTCATCACAGCTGAGCAGCACAGCTCCTCTACACATAACTGCAGTTGGATTGTGTCCATTCACGGCACAAGTACACGTGTCGCCACAGCACACACACACACACAAGCTCCATCATTCAGTCAATCAGCTGGAGTGACCTGGGATAGCACACTATTGAACTTGGTCATGGACAGTGTTGTAATGAAACAGAAAGTACAATTTCAGTTTGTTTGCAACAGAGACATCAGTTGCATTGTATTGGCCATTATTTAATGACAAGTTCTGGGAACAGTAAAAAAACAAAAAATTAAAAGTCAGATGATCATACTGGTTTTAAACCAGTTCCTTGGCTACTTTAACTGATTTGATAGAGAACACATGGATCACAGTTTACAGACTAAAATACTAGTTTTGACCCACTATGCATATTGTAGCTTTAAATGCATTTAGCTTTACTGGTGTGGACTGTTTGACTGAGTGATTTAAATAAACAATAGCTAAATTACTGGGGGAAACAATTCTGGATTAATCAACGAGTTGTTTTGTATATAAATCATAAACTATCATAAATCATAGAAATGAAGGTCAAAACTACAAATGTATTAGAACAAACTAGAATAGAATAAAAACTGGGTCTTTCCATGGCATAAAATACAATAAAATAGTCCATGGGTTATTTGTTTCATTGGTCTACTGACTTATCTTTAAATGTCTTCTAGTGTAGAAAGCTAAAGTATTTGTTGAGTTCATGGTAATAATGGCATCTTTAATGCATTAAAAAAGGCTACGTGAATAAAGCTTCCTTGCAGTAAATGAATCGCCAACAGAAAGTCTCTCAGGTTCATATCAGTTCTTCTCAGAAAAGATGTCATTATCATCGCCAGAAGTGACACAGAACAACTCCTTCCATCTATGAGACACTTGTCCTGTGGTTGGCAGAGTTCAAAATGCCACAGACGGCCGCTGACAGAAGGAGCGTTGATCATTTCTTGCAAAATAGTCTCCGTGTTTCTCCGGCCCACGGAGTGAAATTAGTGGCATTTTCCCTCCAACACCCAAGCTTTTCCCATAGCCCCCGGAGCGGAGCTGCCCGCCACTGGTCTGAGGTCAGCTGCTGTGTGACTGACTGCTGCTCGCACAATAACTCCGACCAACGTGTGTCATGATAATCCCTAAGTTATGCAAATCTCCCTTCCTGGTGCCATTTGTGCTGAGGGTGAAAGTAAAGCTGGCACAATGTGGGTCACTATCTCGTCCTGATTTCTCCACGTTGGTCAAATGAGCCTTGATGTGTCCAGTCAGTAAAGTTCCAATAGCAGTCGATTTGCAGCTCTCACTTTGTTCAAACTATGAGGAGACCACCAAAAGGCACACAAACATCCAGGGACATGCATGTGTGACATGGCGTCACACATTTCGCCGCCCGTTTCTGAATTAATGCAAAGTAGACATAAGGCTAGTGTAGGGAGGAATATTGTTATCCTTTTAAAACAGATTAACAATAGTCTGGCTGGAGTGAATAAACATTATTGGAAAGTGTGTCAGCTCTTTCTAGAGAGTGAGAACAATGAAGCAGGGGTCATTAGCATTGCATTAATGTGACTGAGCAGGCAGAGAAAGTGCATCAACGCATTCATGTGTGTTTGGGTGTGTGAACGAGTGAGAGTGTCTGGAGATGGGGTGAGGGGGGTGAGGTTATGACCAAGTGGAGACAGAAAGAGGAGGAGGAGGGTGAGGTGAGAGGGGATGATGAAGGGATTGTATGGTGTTTGTTTTTGTTTTTATGAAAGCGTTGAGATAATATTGGTGAATCCCATGGCGGGTCCATCATAATCATACTCAGAGTATGATGAAGGGAAATTTGAATAAACAAATTGACTGACAAGAGAAAACAAGACACATCAGGAATGCGAATGGAGTTAAATATGAGGTGAGCAAACCAGCTAAGGACATGAGAGATTGTGTATATGAGGACAGCAATTTCATCAACACTGGGGGAAAAACAGATATTACATACATACACTGTAGATCTATGAAGCAGAGGGCAGATGATATCAAAGCTTCAGACAGGAAGATAAGTGACAGTCATTTGTCTCAGCAGCTCCCTGTGTGTCAAGCTTTGGTTTGACAGTCGTCCTCCGGGTACAGCTACAGTGATCTGTCATATGTAAAGCTGCACCTGCTACTCACGGTGACCGCAGAACTGTACAACCCGTGAAAACTGCGCTTTATCTTCACACAGATCCAGTCTTTTTTTCAAAAAAAAAACGACCCCGCGCATTTACCTCTCTCTGCATCCTCGAGGAGAAAGGCAGATAAAAGAGGACAGTGGTGTTGTTGGCAGCTGTGCAGCATGTAAGTCAGCGTACAGCGGGCTGCTTACATCTCCACAAACTCCTGACAGTGAACCGCGGGCTGAACGACACGTGTTTATTATGAATGATAAAGATGTCGCTCACCTTATCTGCTCGTTCGCCAAACACGGAGCCTGCTGTGCTGTCTTTATTTACGTGGAGTCCCGTTGAGCGACGAGTCTCCCGCACTGGTCTCCACTGCTCTCAGGCACTGGTCTGGTCCTCTCTCCTCTCTCCTCTCTTCTCTCCTCTTCTCCCACCAGTTCACACAAACACACGCTGTGGCGCGCAGCGGCAGCAGCAGCAGCAGCGTCGCTCCGGGGCGTGCGCGCACTGCAGCGCCGCTGCTGGTGAACTGTGGCCTCCAGCAAGTGAAGCAAATATCCTGTATCACACATTTCAACTGATGTAAAATTTGTATTATTATTATTATTGACAACAAAATAATGTTAGATTCATTAATGGCTGGATTAAAAATCACAAATAAAATCATAGACTGTGATGATTAGCAGAGATGGGATTAAGTAACCTTCAAGTCTGAGCAAGTCCCAAGCCATTCTTGCAAGAATCAAGCAGATATCCCAAATATTCCACCTTTAAAATGCTATAAAAGACAAAACAGAAACACAGAAACACAACATAAGGACTGCTTCATGGTCCCATATAGAACTGAATTGTTGAAGAAAAAAGAGATATTTAACATCATTAAAATGAAAATAAATAAGATCTATGGGGCCTAAAATGTAATTAAAATTAAACTATGGAAATGTCTTTTAAAATATTAGGCTAAAACCCGGCACGTTTTGCGCACTTATAACTAGCTTTTGACTCACCAAGATGTTAACTAGCGTTAGCTTAAATGCAACCAACTGACTTCCTGTCTTACCTTCCTGTGTAGAATTTCAATTAAATTTCACTAGAAAAAATGTAAATATTCCACAAGTCAAGTCATTTTGAGTCCTTTTACTCAAGTCTAAGTCGAGTCTGAAGTCATGAGTGTCAAGTCTAAGTTAAACGTTAGCCAAGCAAGTCTAAAGTCCTCAAATGTGGAACTTAAGTCAGACTCAAGTCCCCCACCTCTGAATGTTCCCCCTTGATATTAAATGCACATTTGCATATTAGCAGGAAATGTACAGTAGCACAACATGGAAGAAAACATTTGTTTTGCCCCAGTTACCCCCCCATATTAAAACAAATGACTATTTTGCCCATAAATAATAAGTCACATTTACTGTATGTTTGTATGTAACCACAACATATATCATTAAAGCTAATACAAGTCAGTGTCATTGAACATAGGCTTCAGTTTTTCAAAGTATGTGCTGATTTCCTCTTCTGAGTTAAACTTTGTGGACATTTTACTGGTATAAATGACTTTAATCAAAACAAAAGCATACACTCTGTAACCAAAACGTGTTTTGCTTTGTGATATTTTGAGTATGAAAAAAGAGGACCTCTAGTTTTTTCCTTTTGTGTTACTCATTTCATCGACAATTTATGTTCATCCACTAGTCATAAATATCCCAGGTGTGTGCATTAAGTGAGACAATGCAAGTCCGTCTTAAATCAGCCATTATTAGCTAAAGCTGCGTTAGTGGAACAACTTGAGGCGTAATTGGGAGATGGTGCTGGTTTTAATTTGACTTTTTAGGTGACCCTGTCTTTCTTTAGCCACTCTGTTGGAATACCACCCCTGTTACCCCACACACACACACAGGGAGAACATGAAAACTCCATGCAGAAAGACCCATGTTCTGATCTGGTTAGCATTCTTGCCTCACAGCAAGAAGGTGCTGGGTTTGGTTCTGTGTGGAGTTTGCATGTTCTCTCCATGTCTGCATGGGTTTCCTCTAGGTTCTCTGTTTTCCTTCCACCATCAAAACATGTATGAATGTTAGAATGTTAGACACATTCAGGTTGGTCCCTTGTGGCGGCACACTCGCAGCAGCTCTGATCAACTCCCCACCTGACCTTGTAATTGTGGTTAGATCCTTTCTTTCCTTTCCTACGGTCAGTTTAGAGTGACCAAGTAATGTCTGCATGTTTTTGGATTGTGGGAGGAAACTGGAGAACCCGGATAAAATCCACATGCACACGGAAGAAGATGCAAACTCCATGCAGAAGGGCCCTTGGACAGATCAGGTCGCCAACCTATAGGTCCTTTTGCTGTAAGGCAACAGAGCTAGCCACTTCTCTACCATGTGACCCACAATAATGGACTAAAATAATTCTAAGGCTTAAAAGCCTTGTTTGCAGACCTGAGCATTTTCATCATCATAAAGTGAAGCAAGGTGAAGTTAAAAGGCGAAAACGACATTACATCCACAACCTGCAATTAGTCAAATATGAGCACTTTTGCCTTTAGGACATTGAACTTCACCCCAGCTGTTGTGGAACTTAATTGCTGAAGAGCTATTTGCACGCCCTGATACACTTGCCACCATTTTGCTTCGGGAACACTAACAATCACACAGTGGGAGGGATCAACCAAGACTGTCTGGCTAAGGTCATGTGACTTAAAAGCAACATTTCCTCTCTGCTCAGTCTGCCCTGCTCTCCCTGCATGTTCCACACGCAGCATTATCTCAGGCTTAGCTACGGTAGCCATCTGCAGCCGCAGCATCAAACACAGAGGGAAAATGATGCAGTTATTACTAGGATAAGCCTGGTTTGGCATGAAGACAGGGTTTCTGGTTTGGGTTACAATACAGAAGCTGACGGATGGAGATTAGCTAAAATTAGGTCGTGGCACCGATCACTGCAAAATGAACAGTTAATAATCTTTTGGAAAAGTGTTGATGTGGGCGTTATCACAAGAATCCTTAAGGCCCGTACACTCAACTGCCTTTTAAAGCATAAAATCAATGATTTCTACCAACACTTTTTTCACTTCCCACAGTGCTCCATCTTTCTTATTTCTAGGTTATCTTTCAAAGGACGTTGTGCTAAACTGAACAGTATGCAGAGAAAGGAGAAAATGAGGAGCTGACATTTGGCCAAGGACACTTACTGGGTGTTTCTCCCCAGTGTCAAAGCAGCATTTTCCCTCATCATCAGATGAAGGGACATGGGAATTCTTGCTCAAATCTGCCTTTCCAGTGCCATTGGGAAGTATAGTAATTGTCCTCCCCTCTCAGTTCAGACTGCCTCCAGACATATCTGAATACCTCTCGAATCTCATTAAACTGTTCGCTTAATTTCCCCAGTGCGTATTACTCATAAAATACACGCAGGGATTTTCATGAGTTCATGGATACAGCACCACAGAGACAAAGTTAGCACTTAAGTTGCAAAGTGAATTTTGTCAGGGCTTTGTGTGAAATATACACATATATATATACACACATATATATGTATATATATATATATATATATATATATATATATAAAAAACAAGCACATCAGATAGAAGACACTGTCTCAAGGAGTCCTCTGTATCCTCTGCTGAGACACACAGGGAATCATGGCTATTGTTCAGGGGAGACACAGTTATCACTTGACCTGTTTTATTTGCTGATTCACTGTTATCTCTTTATTCCTTGCAGAGAAGAGTGGAAAACACATGCACCAGCAGCAGGAGCAAGCAAACCATAAAATGGTCTGGTTCCCATCAGAGATGATGATTTAATAACAGAGGTTCAACACAGATCCAAATTTACATCAAATCACTTCAGTATAAAACATCATCAGTGTAGCCAGCGTATTACAACTACCATCTATTAGTAATAAACTCTAAGTATAGACGCAGTAATAAACGCAGTAATTCTTTGTTAATTTGCCGCAGTATTTTCAACTCAAAATGCATCTTCATCTCGGCATCAGCCACTTGCCCCGAAACTAATTGTGTGCTAATGAGCTGTGTGTGTGTTCACTGCTGCTACTAAATATGAGGTGTAACTGAGTGAAAGCCACCCCGAGGATGAACAGTTGTTACTGAACAGCAACTTGTTAAAAAACCCTGTCGGGATTTGTTTCCTGAGATTTGAGACATGTTCATATTCAGAGAGTGGAAGTTTGGCCAAAGGTGCCAAAGAAATCAAATTAGTGATGTGATCACTGCTGGGGGACAAGTCCATGAGTCAGATCTGTTTACATCGGGAGGGGTTGCATTTCCTCTCCCAGTCTGCTGTTTAATTACATTACATGTTCTCTATATTGAGTGGGTTCAGCCATTACATGACTGCCTAACCATGTTAACACGCAGGGGGGCAGAAGCACAAACGCGGGAGTTTAGAGAATACAAGCAGCATTACAATACAAAGCACCTGAGCTTTGATAAGACTGAAACTATTTATTATGATTATTATGCTTGTGTCACAAACCACGGCAGTTTATTCTCTGTTCACTGAGGAGTACACTAATTAAATTAAGGAAGTTCTCTCTGTTAACAAGTGAAAACGCGGCCATTGTTCATACAACACCATTAACAAATCCTCCATTAACCTGCAGTTAAATGAAAGGTGTTAAATGGCCACGTCTTATGATTAAACCTTCCCTCACCTCTCCATCAGAGATCTGAGTCAGAGAAGGAAAATAATGGACCACATTAAAAAAGGAGAAGAGCTGAAAGTTAAGACAATCAGCTCCAGTGCTCATATAAAGAGAAGATGGAGGGGGATATGTGATGGAGGACGTATTACCTCCAAATCTGAGGATGTATGAAGAACTGCTCTGCACTGCGAAAGTAATACTCAGCCTCTAAAACATAAATAAAAACACCCAAACATTTTATAGCCTCCGAAAAACCTTTAATGCACTGGAAAAACTTTTTTTTTCATTTCTTCAGGAAGCATATTTCTAAGCAGGTTGCACTGCAGAGAATGGAATCATTCAAAATGTGCCGTGCCCCCACTCATCTACTATATGCATATAAGTTCCAAATGAGTGAGTCTAAATATCAAATCAGTGGATTACAAGAGATTAGACAATGCTAGTTATTCTCATGTCTTGCTTTAATAATGGTATTAAATAGATCCATTTAATTGATTTAAAATAAAACCAGCATATCAAGAGAACAGGTTTCATGATCTCCTTGATCATATGTTGTGTTCATACATAGAATATAGGAGACATTTAATGTCCACTTGTTTTTTTTGTAAACTCCAGATACCCAGTCCCCTGCTGATATGGTTTGTTGTGTTCTCCACCTTCTGAGGCCATCTGTGTGTTGTCAAGCATGTGAACAGTTGCTGAAGAGCTGTGTCAGTGTTTATGCTGGAGGGAGATGTGATCCATCACTGGCCAGGGCTGTTACACAGGTGTCTGAGCACAGCCTTGCACAGTCATCTCATCTCATTTCCCCGTCATTTCTTTAAAATGATGGACAGCTCAGGGACGGGCCTTCAAATGATCGCCCCCTTAAAAACATATATCGCTAACCTTGCTCACAAAATAGAAGGAAAACACACATCAGCAAACAGTATATCTGAGTGAGAACAAAGACAGACTCTGACATTTCCACATTTGCCTGTGGCTGTAACTTCATTAATCAGAATGTGTCGTTGCTAATCCAGTCAAGCACCTTGAAAATTGAGGACTAGACCTAACAGATGTTACCAACTTAATAATCACAAATGCCTTCTTCCTGAGATAATTGTGATCTGAGCTCACAATCAAGCTAATATTCATTTATTACGAGACAAGAGGCAGCGAAGTTCAGTGACAGGTTTTTAATAACAATGTCGAGCAGCCTTCACACAGCACCAACAGGAGAACAGTGGAATTACATTCGTCTGGTTAATACCTGTGTCCATTCTGCCTCAGGTCCTCTGGGACCAGCTGTACAGTACTTGAACATGGAGTCATCGCGAGATGATTATAATGAGTGCATTTTTTTACAGGATCATTTTCAGACATTGCAAATCAATAAGCACATATTAAGTCAGTCGTAAAATCTGTATGATATCTACACACAGTACAGTAAAGTCATGCAGAAGTTCAAGGTCATATGGGTGAGAGAAGCTTTGGAGAAGATGTGTGACAGGAAAACAGAATGTGCTTATCTATAAAGTCAAACAATCAAATCAATTCCAACAACTGAACTAAAACACTTTGAGGCTAAAATAACATAAAAGTACACACTCATAGCAGCAAGGCGCCGTTAGGAATATAATCACCAGTTATATATATGTGCTATTCATATTTATTCATTATTATTATTATCATTATTATTATTATTTACCATTCCAGGTGAATAAAAAGTAAATACTCAAGTAAATTCTACTAGCGTACATTTTTTTGTCACTGTAAGACCAATCACAAGGTAAGTGACTGGTCTGTGTTTGTAAAATAGAACATGCATTTACAGGATAAAGTTATGCTTCAAGTTGGCCCTAATGCACAAATATTACAACTAAATAATTAATACAATTACGGAGTTGACCAGCTGCTGTGTTTTTATTATTACAACTGATAAATGTCTGATTCACCCTGATTAGTTTATAAAATGTTACTTCTTCACATTCTGATATTGTAGTTTTACACTTGAGCAGCACAAACCTTGTTTGAGTAAAACATAATGCCAGCGATTTACATTGTATAGTATATTGTTCTTCGTGAATGTTTTAAATGACAGCAAATGGTCAAGAGGTGCTCACTAAAACAAGCAAAGTGAATGGTTACTGTAGATTGTTACAGTATTCTGCTTTACAAAAATTAAAGCTCAGGGGAATATAGTAATAATAACATATAGCCTAGCTAGCTTTTCCATCAATTTCTAGCATTTTCGCAGAGCTAAGCTACCTTCTTACTCACTGTGCAGACAGGAACATGGTATTGATCTTGTCATCTAACTTTAGAAACTGAAATGAATATGGGAATAGCCCCAAAATGTCAAACTATTCCTTTAGATGCATTTACACATGAGGCTGATAGTGTATCGTCATATATGTGTGCATTCACATCAGCAATGATGGCACACTAATCATGATAGCTATACATAATTAGAAGAAAGACAGCATTTCCATGCGAGGTAAAAGTGGTTTGTGTTGGACCTACAGTTTAGAGGACTTAACAGAGAGTCCATTATACATGTCGACCTTCAGCCTTGCCCAGTCTTCCATTTTCTGGATGGAGCTTTTCTCCCTGGAGAGGATGCGAGTCACCTTTTTAAGCTTCTCTTCATTCCTCTCAAGGTAGCGGACGCCCTCGGCCTGCAGCAGGTTGAGCTTCTCATGGCGGCTTTCGTCCATAGAAACATCTTCGCTCACGTAAGGGTTGAAGCGGAAATAAGTGTTGGGAGGGAGGAAGGTGTCGAGCATGGTGTGAACCTCTGGAGGAAGCAAGAGAGTTCAGAGTGAGGCAGAGAATACAAAATCATGATTGAAGACAATGTCAAGACTTGAATATGTACAAACATATCACATATTGTGTTAGGGGAGAATAGGGCAAAGCTTGTCTGTCAACACAGTGACAGCCTTACATGTGTTCCAGAGTCAGAGCTTCAGGCTGAAAGTGAGAGGTAATAACAAGTGAAAATGTCATGGTTTGTTCGTCACGGCTCTTTTCATCTGACAGATTTAAAACATACAACAGAGAAATGCAAACAAAGAGGCAGCTGGTAACAATATTAGGGTAAATATGGGGTGACTGATTTTCAGCATGTGTTCCCACAGTGGTTCAACAGTGCAGGACTCCTAAAAACATATTACCAAGCATGCAGAGGGGTTTTATTGGAGAAAAATCTCTAAATTAATGAGTTTGACTAAATTACAATGATATTAATTCAAATGAAATTAATTTTAATACTTAATACCAAGCTATTAAAGTGGTGTTTGGTTGCTTGCCCTGGTTTAAAGACAGTTCAATTGATAATCAGGCATCTTTTGTTGCCCCTGTAATTTAAGCAAGTCATGGAAAATGGCAAAAGGTGCAAAGGTGAGTGATAAACTGCCCAAAGTAAAGACTGAAAATGTAAACTGAATAGAAGAGAGGCAGTTGGTCACAAAGACTCAGCACAGCAAACTGTTACTACACTCACTGATGCATTATTCAGTCCTGTGTGCTGTAGAGGTACAACTGTGTAAGGATACCTAAGAAGTGAACACCAGCTAAAAAAAAAAAAAAAGGCACAGACCCACAATTGACCAAAACATTAAGAAGGGAACTCATTTTGAAGTTCTGAGGCCAAATGTCTAGACACAGCAACAATGATGGTGATTTGTTTCTACAGTCCCCTCCAGAAGTACTGGAACACTAAAGCCATTCCCTTTATTTTTTGCTGTACAATGAAAACAGTTAAGTTAAGACCAAGAGTAGACAATCAATGTAATGTAATGACACACCTGGGTGACAAAATAATAAATAATAAAGGAATTCACTGCCTTACTCTTCCAATACTTATGGCGGGACTGTGCTTTGTTAAAGTCTCACTAACACAAGACAAGTTGTAGAGAGTTTGAGCTGCAGCTGCAATCAGCTTTTTGTCTGTTTTTTTTATTCTTGAGTTAAGAAGGTCATGAAATTCCCTTGGTGAATAATAAACACCTTCTGATTCGCCTTATTTAGTTTCCCCCTGAATTATAGCTGAGTTTGTTGAGCTTAGCGAGGGGCAAAGGGCCGCAAAGCCTGGTCAAATTCACAGAAGCTTTTCGAATGTGTGTACACATTGTTGGGTTTAAGAAATGTGCAGCAGCCGTCGCTTTCTTTGCCTGTATGTGGAGATACCGTACATCTACAACCGCTGCTCTTGCTTTCCTTTTCTGCAGATGGTGATATGACAAAACACTGAACAAGACAAACAGCTACACATTTTAGAGAACCTAATTTGAGGGCAGCCATACATGACTGAGTTGACACCAAAGTTAAAAGCTTGTTTCACACCATTACAACTGCAGTTTAAATCTAAAGCCCCATAAGATCTGTCTTATCTGTCCATAACAACAAAACAAGCTCCACTAATACAGACTAAAACAAAGGAAGAGGATGGGGCAGGGATGGGGGATTTAAAAAAAAAAAAAGAGGAGAAAATCTGCAACAAACATGCTCGCTAATCTGCTGTTTCTAAATAACATAGTTCTCTGAAAAGCCTGAGAGAGCTTAATCCCGAACACAGGAGGAGCAAGTACAGAAGAGCATCTAGGTCACAGCAGCGGCAACACAGCACAGCAGACGTGTCTGTGTCCAGAGGTGATAAAGACACAAATGTGGAAGCCACAATGGGATGTATCCAGAACAAAGGCTGAGTGTATTTCAGTATTTCTGCACTAATGTACAAATTCAATCCCTTTCAAATGATCCAGTCTTCAAGACCCCAATCAGACCTGATATTAACATGATCCGATCACAGCCAGATTGTGGTAAGAATGACTCTTGACACCTGGCATTGAAATGCATCCTGGACGTGTGATCCTGTGATCACATATCATCAGATCCATTTATTTAAATATATACTGACATCATGACTGTTTGGGAAAATAAAATTATGTTTTTAAAGAGTCTGACTGTTAAAAAAGAATCATACAGGAATCAGAGTTAATATTGTGGTGGTGGCTGGAAATAAATGATAATTATCGTAAAAAAAGTTATGTGAAACTACCGCTGCGGGGGGATTGCGTTCATGCAGCTCCAAAATGTAGACAAAAAGCTTCCTCAAACAAACAGCGTCTGTATGTGGTTTCTGTGATCAGATCTGAGGATGCATTAAGGAAACTTAATGCATGCCTATTCAAACTTGTACTTGGTGCTATCTGGCTGTGATTGGCTGGCAGAGGGTGGATGTTAGTTCCAAGTCTGAAAGGGGTCTAATTGTTGACTGTAAATAAAGATGGATGATGTGTCGACACTTCCACAAAAAACAAGTGCAAAAACCTCTATTTTATAGCATCAAATATGTAACTCAACCCAATCAGAAACACTAAGAGAACTACCTAAAATGACAGAAAACTCCTTTAGGAAAAGTTTATTTGATATGTACTTTGATCAGCAAAACAACATATTATAATATAATTTTGAAAGAATGTCTATTCTATTTCCTATTTTCATGTGGCAGACAATAAAGATGCAGTTAGGTCAAACACGTGTACAGTTTTCAGTCTGGTCAACTTCTGTCACTTACCCTCGGTGTCTGTGGCGCTGCTGATGACGTTGGTGAGTTTTGCTTTGAGACTTGTGTAGGTGGAGCTGTTCTTGCCAAGGTTTTCAAAGCGACCGGTGCCGAGTGAGACCACACACTCCAAGGGCACGTTAGGCCACAAACAATTACACTCATGGATGGCCAGCGCAGTGGGGTTGTTAATCAGCAGTCCACCATCCTGTGCACAAAACAGAGGAAGTGCTATGTCAGAAACTCCATTTACAGGCTTTCAATGCTGTTATAAGCCAAGACCACAGTTCTGGTGAAACCATGTAAGTGGGATTTGAAACCTAAAACTATTCATGGATTTTAACACTTGATAGATTAATTTTTTAAAGCATCCAAAGAAACAAAAAGAAGGAACCAATTTAGGATTCCAGAGCAGCTTGTACAGAGCTAAATGCTTTTTTCTTTTGTTTTTTTTATTTCTCTCACAGTTTCAGTCATAAGGTCTTTGATTTCGAACAAACCACCCAGGAGTGCTTTTGCTTTGGATCCATAGTCTACCCAAGGCGATGGGGGCAGTAACTGTTGAGGCTGTGGGGAGTGTTGAATAGACATGAGGCTGAGGGGCCGCGGGGCTGCGAGCTGGCAGCAGGATCAAACACACAGGGGCCAGCGCTCATTAAAGAGGCCAGGCTGGGGGGGTGGGAGTTGCAAGGCCCCAAGGGTCCTGGGACACTCCAGTGGGAAGTGTGCTTGTTTATGTGACTGTGTGTGTGTGTGTGTGTGTGTGTGTGTGTGTGAGCACATGTTTGATAGAAAGCTCATGCCTGCTTGGTGTCTGCATACAATATTGTGGGTATGCCTTTCTGGCAGCATATGTCACATGGCTTCATATACATTAATGCTTGGGGGGGAGGGGAGGGAGGGACTCATCTTCGCAGTGCACAGCAGCGTTGCAGCCTAATGACTATTCGATACAAATGTCTGAGAGCACATGGAGAATATGACGGCTGCCTACAAAGGCAAAGGTCTGCTAATCATCCAGGAAAGTAGGCTGAAATATTACATCATCAATCCAAAGGCCAGGCAAATGAAATGGCAGAGGAAATTTACTATCGCAGTCAGACTGGCGGCACTGTATCAAATAACAGATCCCATTATGGCAGGTGATTTGCAAATGACTGGTCTCTTTTTCCTATAGCAGTTCTCCAGGAAAACAGTGGCTGCGTTTAAATATTCATTTTTACTTTGTAGAGGGGAATAACGCATTGGAGTAGAGCTGCAACAACTCAGTGATTAATCAATCAACTTGAAGAAGAAATCTGCAACTATTTCAATAATTCATGAACCATTAAATTGTTGGTTGAACGGGACTTTTGAAAATGAGCAGCATGGGAATTTTTTAATGTCATTTCCAAATTAATCAATCACAAAAATGGTTCTAAGTTACAGCCTTGTATTGGACACGTGGACATTTTGATCCGAGGATTCAACTACAGTAGCAAAGTTAATATAGCTAATTCAGAGGAGTAAACAACAGTGTATAGCAAATGGTGTGTCGATCCATTTAGTAGATAAACAGTACATTGTTATAGGTATAAAGATTTGTATAAAACACTTAAACTCATATGTTTAGTGAATAAGAGCTTTAAGCCTGAACCTTCACTCACTAAACTATTTGTGGTTTCATTTTCTGAACTTAGTGGAAGTTATGAGTTCTTTGTGCTGATAGCTGGGGGCAAGTTTCACAGGCACAGTGACTGGTCTTGCACATAGAGCCAAAGCATGAAACATTAGAGGCCGACTGCACAATGCTCCTGTGAGCTGGGAGCTGAATACTATAACTTGTCTCCATCTCTGTGCACCTGCTTGGGCAATTCAGAGATGGTAGTTAAAGTTGCACCCTTGGAGAAAAGCCGTTTTTTTGGCAGTGGGGAAGATTTGTGGCGCCGCTGGACGACTGGTAGGATTTCTTTGTGTGTGGCAGTGAGAAGTTTTTGGGGAATTAATTATTTAGGAGCTACTATACTGTAAATTGTATCCATCATTTTTTCCCCACAACTGTCAAGACACATAACAAGCCTCCTTGACAGAGGAAGTAGCATTCTCAAAATACAGCGAGGACAGTTTGACAGATGCTGAAGCTGCAGTTGTGAAGCCTGGACTCTTTAAAGCCAATTTTCTGTGAAATATAAACTTTTAGTCCACTGACATGGACGAAGACGTACAGTACTGTGCAAAAGAATTAGGCCATCATTAGATCTGGCATAAAGTGTCAAGTATTTACTGTCACCTAGAAAAAATAGCACAACCATGGCTCTTAAAACTGGAGTGGAAGCCTAATTAATGTTCCTGGTAAAACCTGTGTTTGTCCTACTAGTCCATGTCGAAAAATATCTGCTGTGATGTCGGGTTTATTCAAAACATGCTTGAGCATGACATACCAAGACCAACTTTCAGTCACATCAGTCCAATCCAAATGTCAATGCCAGTGTTTGAACTAAAAACAACAAAGCTGGGTTTTTGCACAGGACTGTAAGTTACAAACAAGAATCTACAAATGACCAATCTCAAGTAGTCTGTTAAATACTCAGCATGATGCGGAGGAAAGATCACTTCAATTAAGGATTTGTTGTACTTGTATTCATGATCTCACATTAAAAGAAACAGCCACGTGTCAATTTATTAATGACCTGAACTGAATTTTGAATGAAAAGCTTAACAATTTCCTCTGACAACATTTCATGATTCAAACCCAATTGACCCAGAGGATCAGAGCCTGTTAGGCCTTGCCTTTTCCATTTAGGGTCTAATGGCTGATTGACCAACGAGGTTCATATTTTTCCTCTTTGCAAACAAAGCAGGTTCTCAACTAATTAGGGCATCTAAGCCTAAGGGACCATGTTTCACATCTTCAGATGGCCAATTAAACCGAAACATGGCTTTAAAATGTACAAGTTCTTATGACGTATTCTGAAATAAAATACTCCATCATATACGCCGTGATAAAAGAAAAAGAAAAAAAAATGAAGATATGCACAATTTATACATCGCTGACACTGCAATTGTCATTAACTTCTGGGAGCTTATCTTCATTGTGCCAGTTTAGGCTGTCATAGGGGGGAGTTCTGATTTGAATAGGAAAGAGGTACTATCGTCATGATCAGTGAAAGTCATTTCACGCCCCAGTGTATGTCAGCTTCCATTAGCTGGGACAACAAACTTCATCCTCTGCATTCAGCCTGTGTGTCTCTGTAACTCTCTCTTTCTATGTCTAACCAATCGGTACAAGCCTCAGTGCTGCCTTGTGCGAGTGCCATTATGAGCAGCCAAAATACAGCACTTGCTTAAATCTAAATGAGGCATGCTTTCAAGATACATCTGCTGTAGCTTTCACATCGGCCCCAATGAGCAGCTGTAGTCATTACGATTTCTTCTTTGACTCTTTTGACAGGGCTGGACTGAGGGGCACTGAGCTCTGTCATAATTTATTATGAGGCTCTGCCAACGAGAGCCGCTTCCCCCAAATGATTAATTAGGTAAGCATTACATAAATCACAGACATCTGACTATGCCTGTCACAATCACCACTCTATTTTTTCCAGAGATGGTCACTCAATCAGTGAAGTGCATAATTAGGCCAAACTCTAGTGAATTCTCAATACATGAAACACAAGACAGCTTCTTTTATGTGCAAAATGCAGGAATTGACTCAGTGAGGAAAATTAATTGCACAAAACGCTTCCAATTCACAAAAAGGTTGAAACTGTTGCCAGCACAGATAAGACAGAGAATGTGAGTGTGGTGGGGTGTCACTCTTAAGTGGCGTCCAGGTCAAGTCAGAGGTCTTCATGCCTTATTATGTGATTACATCGACCACTTCTTCTCTTTGCCTCTCTTTCTTCGTAAAACCCCACAGGTCACATAGGGAGTTAAGCCATCTTCCCAGGCTGTCAACAGAGGATGCATCCATGTGTGCAAGTGCCTACGTTGCCCCAGGCAGGAAAAGATCTATTGCACACACACACAGTTACCTTCTCACACATACAACCTACATACATATGGTACATTCATGACCACACACATGTTCCAGCAGTGCTGATACAATGAGTCACCTCTTCCAGCTGCAGCCATTCAGGTTGAACTGTGACAAATGTGGCTGCAGAAAACCCTGCATATTTTCTCTGACTAGAATTTTCTTCTGTTTTAAATGACAGGCATTGTGTGTTAATACTATTATTGCAGTTTAAACTTATGTTCTTAGTGGACTATAATTGTCATGTTATTATTTTATTAGTATGCATATTTAGGCTTATTATTTATTATTTAACTCTGTCTATCATAAGAAGTCATCTATTGGACATTTTAAAGTTAATTTCTATGCTGTGCTGCTCTAGCCAGGGAATCTAATCAGGAGCCACTGCAGAGAGAGTGGTATTAAGTGTGGTGCATTCACTGTGGGCAGAAAAGGGTGGTAGAGACAAAATGAAGATTCAGAAAAGCTTTCACGTGAGAGAGTTTGGTGTGGATCCACCAAAAACACAAGCAGGGGCCCCTGTGCAGTTACTGTAAATGTTTTCACATCTGTTCAAAACAAAAAAATCCACAGAAAACAGGTACGCTACCAGAATTCATATATTCGAGTGTATACTCAAGTGACAAAGTGCTTGAGTCTGTTTATGAAGAGGAAGCTGTCAGCAGCAGGGCTCAAAAGTCTGAGCTCCATCCTCCAACAGCCACTGGGCTGAGCTCTCAGGGCTTAACTCCAGAAGAGAGAGCTGGGATGAAGAAGTGGGTAAAAGCTGAGCTTTATCTTCTCTGCATGTCTACTCTCTGGATCCTCCACCTCTCACTTCTCTGCTGTGGTGCCGAGTTTGTAAGTTATGACCAGCAACTTCACCTAAAGTGCCCTTTACATTGGGGAAAAGGATAAGAGGAAAATAGAAAGTTGAGAAGCTTATGCTTTCCTGTACTTCACTTTTAAAATGGTGTTTCATTATGTGATACTCCAAGGATTCTTCCTCTTGTAGCCACATTTAAGGACTTCTTAGATACATGTATGACTCATTCCATCAGCCATTCATTAGTGACAAATAAGTATGGGACTCCTGATGTTACCTCCTCCATTTCTGGCTGTGATAAATGTTTCTGGTGAGCATCATGGGGCTCTCAAGAGCTTGCACTGGGGTGGTTGCACATTGATCCAATACATCCCATTAAATGTTGGCAGAGGTGGGCACAAAACATGCCCCCACTCTTCTCCAACATCTCAAGACACCATGGCAACTAGGCTGAAAAGATTGGGCCCTCCTCACCATTCCACGCATGCCCTGACAACCAGTGTGAAATGCCTTTAGTCTTTACTTCTGTGTTCATTAGAGTAGAGATAACTGCAAGAGTCTAAATGTGGAACATGTGCCTCCTCTCTCCCTTCACCCCCCTCCCTCTTTTGCTCTTGTTCTCCCCTCACTGAGGCATCCCCTCCATGGCTACGGTTGCGAGTGTGAGGCTTTGATAATACCATGGCTGCTCAGCTTCAAAGGTCTTACTCCAAGTTACAATTTCCCCAGTGTGCTCAATCTGAATCTAAAGTTCTGTGTCCGTCAGATAGACGTCTGCTGCAGCCTGTAGAATCACAGAAATATCAATGAACAATCACAACTGTCTTGAAATCCTGCTTGAAAATTCAAGCCTTCGTTCAGCACATGGCATGGCGACTCTCATGCGCTCGCAACACAAAGGAGTGATTGATTGTGGCTGAAATGAAACAGAAAACTGTGGGCGTTTGTGGAAAACAGCGAGATGACTCGCTCTTTAGGGAATCCTAACATCACACAGACAGCATGTTATGCTCACGAACGGCTTCAAATAGCCAGTGAATATAGTCATTTGGTTGGGTGGCACTTCTATTCAAACTAGTCAGAGGTTCACAATGCGAGTGACGTGGTTGTGACCTGAATGAAGCTGGATAATAAAAGGAAATCACTGTACCGTAACACGTGCTTGGACTTCATACTATATTCCTTCATCCAATTATATTTTAATGTTTAAAAACGAATTGAATATATCTTATAGAAGTATATACTGTACATCGTGACTTGCATTCCTTTTTGTCGTGTCTAGTTTGTACAGTTTTTAATAGATGAAAAGATACCGATATAGAAATATTGAACCTGACAGGTTTTGTCAACACTTGAATCATCTAAACTTTTCACCTTTCTCTGACTGAATTTCCATGGTTTTGGAATGTTACAGAAAATTTGAAATCATGGAGAAGAAGAAGAAGTTGGAAGAAGCTAGAAAATAATTGAGGCAGTTCAAGCCCAAGGAGAATAGAACAAAACAAGTGCTGGCAAAGTGAAATCCGTCTCAAAAACAAAAGGGTGCAAAAATGGAACAAATGAGCTCAAGTTCAAATCGCACAGAAAATATGAGGCTATTTTACATTTGAAAGTTTCTTCTGAAAGAAGGTAAAATAACGACACACCAGTAACGGATTTCATGTCAAATGTATTAAATATATTTAACGCATTGTTATTAAACTAGTGATGGCGCCTCATCTCGCAGTATGAGGCTTTCAGCCGATGCAGTAGCAACTAGTAATTAGATTGTCTGTCTTTTCCATCCAACAAGGAAGATGTAGCAGTCTTACAGTGATGTGTACAGCTGTGTGACGAGGGAGGTGCTTCACTGGGATAATTTATTCATCTCGGATAAGGACAAGGCCTGCTCAACAGCAGACTGGGGAAATCTCCCACCACAGGTGTGTTTTTTTTCCCCATCAGCCAGTCTCTTTCATTCTCTCCTCCTGCACTTCCCCGATTCACCTACACCACTAACACAACATCCAATTAATTAAGCTTGTCAACATGGGACATTTACTTTGATGCAAACACTTGCATTTGTGCCACATGTTGACTTTGACAGTCTCTATGGCACATCTGTGATTTGAATATCAATTCAAGGAGATTCTGAGATGTGGAAGCAAACGTTTGTGAAACATCATGATCATTTGAGAAAACCAGCATGATAATGTTGTGGTCCCTATGCCGACGTGTAACTACTCTTTAGGAGGTAAATAACATCTAGATGCTTGTTTTTCAAAAACATATGTGGTATCTTGTGGTATCTGTCTCCCCTGCTCTCTGACCAAGCCCCTGCATAAAAGGTAAAGAGCAGACATACATATTGATTCATCGTAAAATGGTAGAGTGGACTGCCGGTTTGTTATGCTACTGCTGCTAATGCATACCCGTTCAGTGGTGATTTAAGTGCGTCTCACAGTGACTCTACTAACTCCTTTCAAAATGTAAGTGACTGGAAATAAACACTCACAGGAAAGAAATTGAGATCCTTCCTCTCTCCTCTTTGCTGTGCAAGGGATTTTTCTCATTAGGCTTCACAAAATCCTTCAGACTCTCCAGCATTGACAGCCTGTGCCACATTTAAATCCAGCAGACCAACAATAAGCCCCTGTATTTCTCTTGCAGAGGAGAGCAGAGCTGTGTGAATGTGAAGCAGGGTGTGGGAGCTTGAAACAATTAACTTAACAGTTTGAAATGTTGAAATAATAATGTAAGGACCAGAGCAGCTTTGCAGACATGCATGTTTCTTGTTTCTTGTTGTCGTAAAGTGAATGTACACACACAAACACTAACAAGACTTGACTATTTACTTGGTAACTTCAAACATGACTGGGTAGAAAAACCAAAATCACCCACATCTTGGTCACCAGATCTGTTTCTCTATCAAGGCTCAACTTTCTGTTGAATACTGACCAACATTTACTGATGTGCCAGATCTTCTTAATAACAAGATCAATCAGTTTTGAGGGAAGCAAAGGAAAACAGCCCGCAGGACTACATTCACATTTTGTAAAGGTGTCTTTGTTTTGTAATGGGGGTGATCTGAGCACATGTAATCCACTACTGTGGGTCATATCACTTTACCTTTTCTGTGGCAAATACTAGCTGGTACTATTTCAGATTTGGACTGTACCATTTAATTCTCAAGCATATCAAGTTTAAATCCACCAGCACCACTACACTCTTTTCTTTACAGACTAACCTGATGGAGATCATTCCCCAAGGTGAACTCTTGAAAGTAGCCAGGGGCTGCTGACGTGGCTCGGATTGCCTGCCAAAGTTGGTGTTGGCAGCCTCCCAAGTAGTGTGAGCGAACCCCAGGTAGCAGGTTGTAGTTTCTGAACACATATGCCCTCAGAGGAGTGCCCCGATTTACAACGGTGCTCACCGCTGCCACCTACAGATACAGGAAAGTAATGTAGCGCAAGAGACAGTCATTTACATCCAAACAAATCTAAAATGCAATAACAATATCCAAACTGGCATAGTGACAGATCAGTGGAATATAAATCTCTGAGTCTCAGGGGAGTCTGCTGAGATATGAAATTCAATGTACTTCTTTAGCTCCGCTGCCTTTTCCTTTCATGTATCTTGCAGAAAAATTCAAGACTGACATCAAGAAAATAGCTTAAAAAAAAGAGAGTAAGATCGCTGTAAACAGGGTGAGGCAAAGGCCGACTGGTCAGTGCCACAGCAGATGGAGAAATAAGTCTGACCATCTTCCAAACTCACCTTGGGGCATTCAGGGTTTCTTGAAGTCTCCACCAGCAAGTGAGAACCCATTTTCTCTCTGTGAAAGGGAAGACAGAATGATGCTTTTTTTCCAGGATTGGTGAATTTTGGCTAGTAATCAGGAAATACAGTAAACATCTTGTGTACCAATTATTGCATTCCCTTTATGATCAGCATAATTATTTCAAAGGACCACTTTACTAGACTAATTTTACTAGTTTTAGGCTGCTTACATCAACATTGAACTTTGTGTAAACATTGTTTAACAGTGGTGGTTTTTGGTCTTTAATACGTTCATCCAAACTTCACAAAAGCAGCACTTGGTCAACAGTGATTTATGTTTATATACATATATATATGTGTGTGTGTGTAAATATTAAATTAGTGAAACTTGAAATGTTGAGTAATATCTGAACATCAGTGACCATCACTGGGTCTTCCATGATTCATTACTTCAGCACGGCAGTGTAGCACAGACTTAGCAAATGCATTGCTGGTTAAAAAGGTTTTAAGAAACAATGTTCAACTTTGACAATGGTCTATTCTATCCATCTAATACTGTATGCTAGTGTTTAGATTCATGGTACAAAAAGGACTGTAATAATGAATGAATTATTGCCTCTCTGGGAATAAGAAGGGCATTTAAAAATAATTGGCATCATGGGTTTGGAACTGCTTTACCACATTTTAATTTTACTCTAACAGGCTTAGACACCACCCCATCTCTGTCATTAATGATAAGAGGTTAACTGACTTGAGGAGCTTCTCCCAGGCTTCACTGTCATAGAAAGCATGGCTCCATCCCATCTTCACCGTGCCTACAATGACATTCTGCTTGAAAACATCTGAGCCCAGCTTTCGGTAGATGTCATCACACTCACTCAGCGGGATTTGGAACACACCTAACATGAAGCCTAGGATAGCACCTGAGGGAAAAACACACAAACACACTAAGTGAGGGACAAAGGGACAGTGACTGGAATGATACAAAATAAAAGTTCCTATGTGTGGTAACAAACAGGAAAATGGGTTGTATCTGTGTACAGGTAAGGTCATTGTTCTGATAAAGGTTTGAAATTGGTGCTGAAGCTAATTAATTAACATGTTTGCATTGTGTTTGGATGAGCCACTCATAAGCATAGCACAGGATTAACATGATTGTATCACTGTGGGCAAAATACTTCTCTTCTACTCTCTGTCCATGATTAAGGATCCCTGACAAGATTAACAAGGCACAACGGTGCAGTCAATGCAAATTTGGGGGCTACCTGAATAATGTGGCTGATCAAAATGGACAGATGTGACCCAGATGGGTTAAAATGTGTGTAGATAATTTGATCTCGCGGTGCAGTTACACTGTGCTTTGAAAATATTCAATCAATCTTAAAATAAAGCGTTTCCAACTGGTGATGATTAAGTCTGACAGGACTGATAGGAACTGAGGACAAACACAAGTTCCTGGTGGTAATTACAGTGCAGTGTGCTCTGAAAATAAAATGCTGTTTCTCAACCTGCTGTGAATTGAACTCAGAAAGGCAGCAGATGATATGACAGTGGTCCACAGCACCACCTTGTGGTAGATTTGTATAAATTAATCTATCAGCTGACAATTCCTCAAACCAATTGCAGAGAAATAATAATAACTGTATCAGTTTCCTGGGCCAGACTGTTTGAGGTGTTTGACATTCAAGGGGGAAAGTTGATAAAATGGAGGTCAAAATAAATACAAATGGATCAGTGTGTGATTAGTGCTGCCTTTCTACTCAGATAATCCACACATAGTGTACACATTCCACATATTTAGGAAAGGAGGACAACATACCTGTGCTGACACCACAAATATAATCAAACAGTTTGTAAATGGGTTTGCCGGTCAGGGCTTCCAGCTTCTGTAGAGTCTGAAGTGCCAGAATCCCCCTGAAAGTTTAAAGTAAGACACAGACATACAGACAGAGCTAGTAAATCATGGCATCACAACCACGACACCCTGTTTTAAAGCTACAAACGAGTGCAAGCTGATTGATTGAAGTATAACAAAGACATACGGGGCATTTATCCATTTACAGTTACAGTTTCTCAAAAGTCATGACCTTAAACCACTAATAGTAGAAGCAGTGCAATAATTTTTTAACAAATCCTGGCATGTCCTTGGCAGCAGTAGATGCCATTAACTTCCACTTTGAACAGAGGTGGCGTCAATAATCAACATCTTACAATAAAGAGAGGAAAAAGGAGAGCCAAGGTCGTACCTTAAACCTCCTCCATCTATGGAAAGGATCCTTATGCCGCGGCCCTTAACAGGTTTGTGGTAGCCCACCAGAGCGAGTGCTTCTCTGACTGCTCCCCTCAGGCCTGGATCACTGGCCTGCTTCAGACGCAGGAGGCAAGGGATAACTTTCTCCTGAAGAACACATAAACTCACCATGTCAGCCAGACGTGGCAAAGGAAATACACTGTCATTACACCACGATGGGGTCAAACTAGAACTGGCCAGTTAGGAAATAATGAAGCATTTACTCCAAGAATAAGATTTTAGAGCTAGTCTGGAAAGCAATTAGAAAATAATGGAAAGGAGAAGAGAGGAAAGGATATTTTATATTTGCAAGCTCACAGAGTTATCACATAATAATAATGTTGACAGCATCCAACACCAGACAGATTTGAACCCATATGTCCTAAAGTCACATATTCTTTTTAAAGAATTATAGTTATAAGAGAAAATGTAACAATTTAAGTTAATCATCAAGTAAGTTTTTAACATCACAACAACCAGGTGATGCAAAGATAGTTTAAAACCATTCCTTGGACAGATACAGTAGCTAACTTCATCCTACAGGAACACACAGAGCACAAAATGCTTCATGAATAGCATGTCAGTCCCACTGTCTCTTTTAAATTTGCTGGCCACTAGTTTTTGGAGAGTAATTGCTTCATTAATGTATTTCACCAAAGAATTTTGTAATCCAATGTGAAATAAAAAAATACACAGTACACCCTCATTAACATGTCAAAGCGTGTCTGTCTATAAAACATGATCAGACTGAATAATGTGACTGGAATTTATATGTGAGCAACAACCTTCTTTTCTTAGATCAAGACTGAAGTGAGTATGAAATACTGATAATGTCAGTCAACACAATGATGCTGCCATTCACAAAGCTTTCAATATTATAATTTCACTGTGTGATATGTTGAGCATTACCCTGTACCCTGATTTTTCATGGAGGCTTAACCTTTCCCACACTTGTATATGGCTTTGTTTGTATTATTTTAAATGGGTTAATAGTAAATGATTTCCAGACACCACCACAGATTAGACTGAGACATAAATGAGTACACAGTGTGCAACGTGTTGCTACAGCTGACAAAGTGACATCTAGGCTGGTGAAACAAATCCCCAGCACAAGCATAAGGCTGTTATCTACATTCGTCACATTCCACAGCCATTCAGTCCAAATATAACAGGTTGACGTACGTGTAGTAAAATGTAAACACTGTCTTTATACTACAAGCTTTAAACATGCGTAGTACTATCACATGCTTAACTGACAAAGATGTAAACTTTTGGAGCTTTTAACATCTAGCCTTCTGAGATTTCTCACCTTGACAGCAACAGCCCGAGTATCTGGAAACTCCAAGAGATGGTAGCTGAGGTCCTCCACCCTGCTGATGTAGACCCTTACATCTGATGCCCTCTGTAGGGCCTGGACCAGAGCCCGAGTCCGATTGTCCACACTCACCCTGGCAATGATCTGAGACCAAACATATACATCGTGTTATGTCTCACTGTCACACATCAGGAGGGACTCTAATTAAACTTTACAAGGTGTGGCTTATTAAAAAAACACCATTCACATTTCTGCGACACTGTGACTACTTGGAATGAAACGTTCAAAGGTGTGGTACACAAATACTTAGAGTAGCGAGTGGAGTAAGATATTTAGCTGCAATAGTGGGACTGACAGGAAGCTGTTGTTTAATCTCCCATAGAAAATGAAAAAACTAAATAACTTGTCAACAAAACCTGTCAAGCTGAAACAATCCAGTCAAGATAAGATAAATAAGATAGTCCCACAGTGGGGACATTTACATTGTCCCCACTGAGGGATATTAACAATATAACTAGAAAAAGTTAAAATAGAATGTAATCAGGTAATTTAACTACATGAATGTAAATATTTTGTGTAACATCTAATACTGTACTTAGATTACAAACTCCTAAGAAATTAATAATCTGTACTATAACTATAAATAATATTTTCATTCATAATATCACTTATAGTGTCAAAATTGTGCCTTTATATGTGCTGGTATACATAGTATGTAACAGATTAATGACAAAGTAGCCACGATTATTGTTACTGCAAAATACCGTCAATGAGGACAAACATAACAAAGTACCTGGAACTAGTTTTTGTCACAGCTGATGCAGTGATTTGCTTCTGAGTGGGTTATTTTTGAAAGCCAATTCCCAGAACTTGGGGATCATATCGGCATTACACATATAGAGTAGGAAGAGCTTTGGTCAGCTTGTGGCCTGCAGTCACCCAGCTATAGCATACCACAACAACTATCAGGTCTTTGCTCAAGCATACACACAGATCAGATTTCACGTTTACCTCCGCCAAGTGTTAAAATGTTTTTAGCAGCTCTAGTTTATGGCTGTGTCTACATTCACTCACTCCGCTTTATCCTCAACATAAGGGTTGTTGGGGTGCTGGAGCCAATCCCAGCTGACACAGGAAAGGCAAGGGTAGGCAGGGTTACACCCTGGACAGGTCACCAGTCCATCACAGGGTCAACACAGAGACAAACAACACTCTCACATTCACACCTATAGTCAATTTAGATTGTCCAATTAACCTTATCTGTAGGGGGGTTTTTTTGGACTGCAGGAGGAAGACACAAATGGGAGGACATGAAAACTGCACACAGAGAGTGACAATGCTAGCCTGCCCTCTGTCTACACTATAAACAAAAACATCTTCACAGAGCACACTATGATACTGACTTCTACTGCACATTTGTAACATACTGAAAGAAAAGGATACTAAATAAACATGTCTATGTCACAATCATAATCCGAAAGGAGAAATGATTTATAAATTAAACATTACTAAGTTGTCAACCTACCTTTTCCCTTTGAAGGAGAAGTTTTTTGGCTTTCTCCTCTGCTGCCTTCTGCACCACTGTAACTGTGGCCTCTACCTGTGTCACTGCTGCATCCACAATCTTTTCCTCCACTGTAGCAGATTTGGACTCTCCTGTCCTGAACTTGGGGACAAGGGGAGCAATGTAGCTTCCAACAAAGGCTTGCACAGTGGGAGATGAGTAGGAAAGGTAGTGTCCTAAACCTTTCTTAGAAGGAGGGGCAACTGGACCAGCAGCAGAGTCTCTTCTCACAGACATTGACCCTGGATCACTTCTTTGTTGGCCCTGAGAGGAAACAGGGGAACAGTCAACACTGTCCACGTTCTTGTCCTGAGTCTTTGTACTGCTGCCAAAGTATGAGTTGATATGATGGGCCAGGTAGTTGAAAGTTTCATCCAGGCTGACTGAAAAGGTGCTAGGATGGAAAAGTGCAGTAGTTTGTTTTGAAGTTGTGCTTTTCATGTTCTCACTGGTGCTTGATGAAGCTTTAAGCTCCTCTTCCCCCATGGAAGAGCTGGCTTTGACAGGAGGAACCACACGCTTAAGTTTTCTCTCCTTATATCCATGGCCAGTCAGAACCGCAGCTGTGGAGGTAGTGGCATCCAATGCAGCAGCAGAGGTAGGAGGAGAAGCAGTGACAGAAAGCACCGGCTTGGGTGCAGTAGATGTAGGAGAAGCAGCATTGCTAGGAGTATGTGCGATCACACTTTCCTCTGCATTTGGCTGTGGCTCAATGCTGACCTCAGCCTTAGTGAATTCCTTTGAAGAATTAGATTTTAGTCTGGTAATTTTGGAGAGAAGTTCTGTATGTGTCCCACTCACAGCTTTAGAAACTGTGTCCAGTGTGTTCCTGACCCGTGACATTTGTTGGCTCAGACCAGCAGACCAACGTGAAGCTGATGTGTTCAAATAAAAGGTGCTGGTGTGGAGATAGAGATGTTGCCGGGGTTGGTGAGCTTTAAAGTTCCATCCTTTACGACCGCTGTTCCAAAAGTGATGAAACCCCTTCCACCTGAGACAGCCAGCCTTGGAGCAAACACGGTGTTGTACATGAAGCCTACAGTGAGAGGTGGTACACAAGGTTGATTTGTGAGCATGCGTTTGCCACAGAAGAGCTCTGCTTATTTTCACCCAGGTATATGGAGTCCACCTATGACACATTGTTTTGAGTCATAAGAGTTCATGACATCCAGAGAAAGATTAGGAATACGGTCTCCCTTTTCACTAACCTGGTGATGAACAAAAAGTGGCATGTACATGGAAAAAGATAGAAAGGAAGAAAGACAACGATGAATATGACATGATATAAAAAGAAAAAAATCACAAACTGGTCCAACACTCTA
The DNA here is from genome assembly GCF_019176455.1 of Solea senegalensis. Classification (NCBI taxonomy): domain Eukaryota; kingdom Metazoa; phylum Chordata; class Actinopteri; order Pleuronectiformes; family Soleidae; genus Solea; species Solea senegalensis. Next base: position 11,640,962 of record NC_058030.1, on the reverse strand, counting down.
AACAGACATTAATTATCCATTTTATTCACAAGTAAAACCGAAGTAATAACTGGTCAAAAATGGGAAGAAAACGAAACAGCGAATAACTAAAACTCACGCCAATCGATTTCAACATCAGCACTTAGCCGTTAGCTCAACATAGAATCAACACACCTAGCTGACTCGCTAGCTCAAATATAGGCCACTGGAAATAATATCATAAACCATACCCGTTTCCTTTAAGGTCTGTCACTGCCTCGCCATTGTTCGTGAAAGTCAACACAGACGTGTACAAACACACTGGAGTAAACAATCAACCGACAAGACACTTTTCAAGAACGACGTGACGACGTGAGTCAAAAGAAAAACAACGATCACGTGACGCGAAGTCCATTGTGCTCTGCAATTGGTTAGTGAAGCTTGGCCCATGGAATGGAGTCTGCTGATTGGTTTAAGAATTCTCCGTGTATTGTGCCCGCTGTTTTTCCTCATCCTCCTCCTTTCCTCCTCTTCCTCATCCTTCTTCTTCGATGCAGTTCAAAGTTGTACCACCATAAACTGCCTGTACTTCGAGTGCGCAATCCATTCAGTGTTGAAGTCATGGTTGAAGGTAATAGTGCATTGCAAAGCTCCTCACCAACACCAGGGGTCACTATCGGTCAACTATTCTGCATTACAATTATTCATGTCATAGCACTCCTTACCTCAGTATATGAAATAGTGATCTCACAGTGAAGAACATGCAGTTTTAGTCTGTTTTGATCTGGGTTGTCTTGGTTAATGTGGTAGTGTGTGTTATTATTAAAATGACGGTGGGTAAAAGGAAACATATTTAAAAATGTATACACAGCAGAAAAGGGGTTGAATGTAATGTACAAAGTGTTATGTGTTTGTGAATCATGTGAGTTGTTGTGCATGTCCAAGCCTCCCAAAATATGTTTTTTCCAAAGAAAAAAGGGCCCAACATGCACCACCACACTGCTGTAACGTTCATTGTGTGCATACACATGATAACAGTGCAGATGCAGTACTTGTCAAAGAGGACAACTATGATATAGTGGGAGTGCCTATGATTCCACTGAATGACCAGTAAATAGAAGGCTTTCCACATGATTATTTCTTCTTCTTTTTTTTTTTCATTATTTGGGTTGGTAAAAATTAATTGTCTCCTGGAACACTAAAATATTATTATTATTGTTGTTCCTAACATATATTGTGTCCAGCATGCAGTCAAGTGTATTATTTGGTCTGATTTGCACCATAGCAGTTCAATAACCCTGCCAAAACCGCCCCTTTCAGAACGCTCGGTTTTGTGCAAATGATACTTCAGAAGATGTGACAAAAGTTGAACGCACATAGTTCACTTTATTAAATGTTGATGAGATACAGAGCTTTAGTGCCGGTTCCAATTTAACCCGGATAAATACAAACTAATACGCTTACATTAAAGTCTGTTTATGTTCCAAACCGTTTCTTTGATATCATGGATGACAATGACATAATATTGGTTCTATTCACCTTCACCGTATATCTATGTATTTTTCTTCATAGAATCAAAGGCTGCGAGTATGTATGTATGTGTCACTCAAAATATTTTGATTTTCTCCATAGTTACTGTTGTTGCGTCAAGGAAAAATAAGAGTTGTGTTCTTTGACGTTGGTCAAAACGTTAATACGTCGTCATCTGCAGGAAATGTAGTTCAGACGACGTCAGACTCTGAACACTAGGCTGTTTAGCTTGACTCTAATAAACTCCATCTCCCATGATTCAACTCGGCGGTAACAGTGTGCGCAGTTGTTGGTAGACCGTACGGTCGCAGGCTTTAGCTGAGGGACATTGAATGACTTTGTACCGAGTGTGGCAGCCTGTTAAAGAAAGTTGTTTTCTGACAGGTTTGGACGATAATCGGACCTAATGGAGGCCCTAATTCCTGTCATAAATAAACTGCAAGATGTTTTCAACACGGTCGGCGCGGATATCATTCAACTGCCGCAGATAGTTGTTGTCGGAACACAGGTGAGTAACACCACTTTGCTTGAGCGCTAGCAACTTAGTTAGCGTGCGCCAGCTTATTGTGCTATATTGGTCGTATTCGCCGCACGAATGTTGTTTCACTCTCGCGCAGGTACGGTCTAAATAAACATACCGACTTCACTTACATTTCACATTTCAAGCTCAGTTTAATCGTACTAGTTTATTCATATAGGAGTTAGCATTAGCCACACGTCAGTTATTCCCATTCTCATTATTTTAAGCGTGTCGACAATTCTGTCACCGAAAGTCTGATTCCCTGTAACTTTCATCAGATTTACGATTTAATATGGGAGCTAATAATTATCAATGTGTCGCTTAATCATGTTAACAGATACGTTAATCTTTCAATCGATTAAACATGGGCAGTGTTATTCTTAGAGAGTGATTCTATATTTTAGGACTGTAGCATGTATTTATTTAAGTACTAAATAGGTCAATCAATATTTGGATAAGCGATTAATCGGCTTGGGTGTTTTTTTCCATTATTAAAACAAGTTTTCTGATTGTTCATCTTCTTAAATGTAAATATTGTATGGTTTATTTGATATCAAGATATGAAGATATCATTAAAACTGAATAATTTTGGTTTTTGGACGAAACGAAAACATCATAATTTACAGGTTTGGATAACCCTGATCAATGTTTTTCAACATTTTACAGACCAAACAAGTATTTGATTAAATAATCGAGAAAAGATAATGATAATGAAAATATTTGTTATTATTGTACTGTATTCTACTATAATCCACTTTGGGTACAGGTTTTAATAATGAAAATGGCAAGTATTTCGTTATATTTTTGATTAGGTCCACCATAGCAATCGATTAGATGATAGCTACAGAGAAATAGCCTGTTGGCCAACATCTAACCACAACTATCTACACATTCACTACAAAGACCATAAACAAAATAACTGACTACATCTTAGCCCTCATCCCCTTCCAAAGAAACAAGCACCATTTATTAAAGGTGGATCTGTGATCCAAGGGAGTTAAGTTCTAGATCTCATTAGGACTGACTGTACCACACATGTCAGGGATCAAGAAATGGCTGCTTAGTGGCACCCACTGTTTTTGCAGAATGATAATAATATTGTGCATACGCTGAAGCAGCCACAACGTTTGTTCAATTCAATGCAATTTTATTTGTATAGCATTTGTATCGGCATCAGTGGAGAGAAAACCCTGACAGAACCAGACTAAAAAATTTGCAGCCATCTGCCCCGACCGGTTGGGGTAAAAGGGGGACAGACAAGAGCTGGGGGACACTAAGGTAGTAGAGAGGGTATGATGGAGATGAGATATAGAGACAGTTATATTCACTGCAAGTTATATTCATGGAGAGTTACCTAGCAGGGAGCTAGCTAAATTTGGACTCTGTTTATGTTACTGGTTTCCTGGAGAAGTTTGTGCAGTGATAACTGGGAACTAGTAGTGAAGTAACTGACCAAGAAATTTCTGTAGAATTTCTCTGCTCACACATCAATTTCTACAGTCTGTTTTACTCTCAATGTTGTTTTTTTATGATCCACAGAGCAGTGGAAAGAGTTCTGTTTTAGAGAGCCTAGTCGGGAGGGACATCTTGCCGCGCGGCACTGGCATCGTCACACGCCGGCCCCTCATCCTACAGCTCGTGCACATTGAACTGGAGGATCGCAGGAAAACTAGTGAAGAGAATGGTAAAATCACTGTGACCTCTATTTCTAATGCATCTTTGCTGTTTATATCTGTGAGTGTAAATTATTTAATTCCTACAGTTGCTGGGAGGTGGAGCTGATGTTATATAAATAATTTATTAGTTAAAAACTATATCGTTTTAAAAATACACTTAACTCATGTCACTTAATTTATGTGAATGTGTTGGAGTTAATGTATAATAGAGAAACAACATTTTAGGTTAAGACAAACACCAATATCTTAGAATTGTAAATAAATTACACTACTTGTGTAAATGTACTTAGTTACTTTGCACCAATGCTTTCAACAAACACGAGATTTCTCTGCTTTTACAGAATTAAAGCTATTATCCGTAGAATGTGAAAGGAGTAGCACTGAAAAACAGCGCTAGCACTGATATCTTAAACTCCTGCCTGTGCTGTTAAAGAACAGGCAGGAAAATGTGCCAAGATCATGCATTTATTTAAAGCTTTTTGTGTGACTCTGCATTGTAGCAGAGTGTCATGCCGTAGCTGCAGATAGCCAGGATAACCCCTTTGTCTGCTGTTGTTTCTCTTCAACCACAGAATACAAGAAAAATGGACGCCTCTACAGAGGTCTCCTTTTCCTTCTTCTGCTTCTTACTGTGTTTGTATATTACATAACATCCCCCCCTCTATTGCCCATTTTGTGCCATCATGCCTTGTAAAGCTGCCAAATCACATGGCTTCACTGCTCTGCTCATGTGCTCCCCTCCATTTAAACTGGTCAGTTAAAGTTAGACAAAGAAAATGAATACTGAAAGAGCCAATATGCAGTCAGTTTTGCATTTGTTTACATCCTCCTCAAAGAGCACCTGTGACATCCTCAAATATCAGCTTCCTCTAACACTCTCTACCCTTGTTAGATTGCTTCCTTGTTTTTGTTGCAATGCTATTCGCTGCAGCTGAACAACTTTGTTGTCAAAATGCTTATTATAGTTCCTCGAGCTCTGCTTTTTTAAAACACACACCCTTTTTTTGCTCCAGGCTTTAATTTGCGTCCACGACTGTACTGTTGTGTGAAAACAACAGTTGTTTTCCTGTTTTTATAAACAGCTGCGGACCTTTTGACTGGAGAGTTTTTCCATCCCATCCTTGCCAACAGAAAAAAATCCTCCCTTGAGACGTTTAACAGATAACCTTGACCTCATGGCCACATCAGTTACACCATTAACTTCAACATCTGTCCTCATTTTTGTATCTCCGCAGGCATCGATGGCGAAGAATGGGGCAAATTCCTACACACTAAAAACAAGGTAGGTCACATTTACAGATTAGTTACAGCAGCTAAAAATGTTTATATGGCAGTTGTTTAAATGTCTTCCAAAGTTGAATTACATCTGTTAGGTCAACAGATCAACCATGTGAGAGCCTTGTGACACTGAACATTTTATATAACCTGTTCATTTTCTATTCTATTTTATTATTAAAATTGTTGAAACTTACATTCTCACTTTATTTGTGCCTTCAGATCTACACAGATTTTGAGGCCATCAGGCACGAAATTGGAGTGGAAACAGAAAGAATTTCTGGCAATAACAAGGTATGTAAAATACACACATCTATATGAAATAAGAAATCGTATCAAAGAAAAAAACTGCATGATTTTTAGTTTAACCTTAGGTTTTTGACAGCAACAGCAAAATCAGTCTTTTGTATTTTTCCTCTAGGGTATTAGTGATGAACCCATTCACCTGAAAATCTTCTCACCACATGTAGTGAACCTCACACTGGTGGATCTTCCTGGCATTACAAAGGTGACATATCATTCTCTTTTGCTTTCCATTATTTAAACTGGTTTATTTTATGAACTTGAAAGTAATACTACACTGAAAATAGTTTCTTTTATTATAGTTATTTGTTAGTTTTGTCACAGTATCTGTGAAGCTCAACTGCAACTTAGACATACAAGTAATTTCTTCCATCAGTTTTCATCCTGTTTAGTGATATATTGTGTTTCAAATTGTTATTATTGTACCTTTAAGCCTTTAAGCATTGACAAATGTCACATTAAATTAGGTTAACTCAAGGGTTTGAAGTCATGGTGTACTTTATTAGGTTCCTGTGGGAGACCAGCCCAAAGACATTGAGATCCAGATCAGAGAACTGATCCTCAAGTACATCTCAAACCCCAACTCCATCATTCTGGCTGTGACTGCTGCCAACACAGACATGGCAACATCAGAGGCCCTCAAAGTGGCCCGGGAGGTTGACCCAGATGGTAAATGGCTTCACTTTGTTTTCATCCTCTTTTCACTCTTACTTTAGTTTTTGCCATCCTTCTCACAGCCGTGTTTTGTGTGTCTGCCTGTGTGTTTTAGGTAGGAGGACGCTCGCAGTGGTGACCAAGCTGGATCTGATGGATGCCGGTACAGATGCCATGGACATATTGATGGGCAGAGTCATTCCTGTCAAACTGGGCATCATTGGAGTAGTGAACAGGTAACACTGCACACATACGACATGTATTTCAATCTCCAAAACTGTCCTGTTCACCTGCAATTGAGTGATGCTGTTACATTCATTTCTTTGTTGGTAACAAGAAGCCAGTACTTGTAAGTCCAACATACGTGAATGTTTTTTGTCTTGTTTGTTTTAGGAGTCAGTTAGATATAAATCAAAAGAAGGTTGTGACAGATGCAATCCGTGATGAATATGCTTTCCTACAAAAGAAGTACCCATCACTCACAAACAGGAATGGAACCAAATATCTGGCTAGAACATTGAACAGGTGTGTATTTGTGCCTTCATTGGCTATTTATTAGAGTTATTTAGTAACCTGATGTGTATAGGGACAGTCACCTCTAACTGAATCACTGTCACAGGTTACTGATGCACCACATCAGAGACTGTCTTCCTGAACTGAAGACAAGGATCAATGTGCTGGCAGCACAGTACCAGTCTTTACTAAACAGTTATGGAGAACCTGTGGACGACCAGAGTGCCATGTTGCTGCAGCTCATCACAAAGTTTGCTGCAGAGTACTGCCACACCATAGAGGGCACAGCCAAGTACATCGAGACAACGGAACTGTGAGTAACCCAACTTTCTTAACTGACTCTTAATAAACACCGCTGTCTCCTGATGGAGGGAAATCTACTGAAATGTTGAGTGTAGTTTCCTCTCTGTTTTTCTAGATGTGGTGGAGCAAGAATCTGTTACATATTTCACGAGACATTCGGGCGAACGTTGGAGTCGGTCGACCCTCTGGGTGGACTGACAACCATCGACGTGCTCACGGCAATCAGAAATGCTACAGTGGGTCTTTGCTGCTTCTTTAACTCGTAATTTGTGATCTTAAATTGGACACCTTGTGGTGAACTTGTCGCGTTATTGTACCTGACAGGGCCCGAGACCTGCTTTATTTGTGCCGGAGGTGTCGTTTGAGCTGCTGGTAAAGCGACAGATCAAGCGTCTGGAGGAGCCCAGTCTCCGCTGTGTGGAGCTGGTCCATGAGGAGATGCAGAGGATCATCCAACACTGCAGCAACTACAGCACACAGGTGAGCTCACATATATACATACCTGTGTGTAGAGACATAGCACTGAACACTACAGCTCCTGCAGATTTGTTAATATTGAATTTACAAATCTTAACTTATTTGGTATTATTCTGAAATGAATCTGTCAAAAGTAAATATTTCTTTCTCATGTTATAATTGTAACAATATTCAGATCAGGATATTGGAGCAAACAAAATTAAATTTGTTTTGTTTATGAATTGAACTTACCTGTATGAAACATGTCAGTTACAAACTTCAGTGATTGTTTTATCTTTACAGGAGTTGCTGAGGTTTCCAAAGCTCCATGATGCCATAGTAGAAGTGGTCACCTCATTACTCAGAAAGAGACTCCCTGTCACCAATGAAATGGTCAGGAACTGTTCATCATAGAACATAAACAATAAGTGTTTTATTTTAGTCTGAAGTTTGTTGAATTGTTGTTCTGCGTGTGTCTTCAGGTACATAATCTTGTTGGCATTGAGCTGGCCTACATCAACACCAAACACCCTGACTTTGCCGATGCCTGCGGCCTCATGAACAACAACATAGAAGTAAGGATTGAGCTTCTACTTAGTACGTTTACTGACTATTTTAAATACTGATTATTTCGTTTTTCACAATTGAAATGTCAGGCTGATCATGTTAATGTTGAATGACCCTTCTCTGCATTGATCCTGTTGGCTATTTCAGCCGCAGCACCTTTTATGAAAGAATCACTAGTTTAACAAAAAACATTCAAATGGAGCTGGAAACCTTTTGTCTTACCTCTGGCACTGGTGCAATTCTGAACTTTTCTTTTCAGGAGCACAGACGCAACAGAATGAAAGACCTGCCGACCGCTGTCCCCAGAGACAAGGTAAAGTCCATCACCTTCCTGTTCACTTGTAAGAGACTTCTTTTTCTATCACTGTTACACATATACATTCAGTCCGCTCTCTTCAGAAATCAAAGAGATATTTTCAAACGATAAGCTCCTGCACAACTCTTCTTTTAGCTTCGGTCAGTTTTCTGCCCACTCTTTTCTTCCCCGTGTCTTTTCTTTAGTCGGTTAGAAGTCCTGGTGGGTCGCCACACTCACCCAATGAACCTTCAGCCCCCGAGGGCCAGGTCGCCAAGGTGTGTCCCCTTCATGCACGGCCTGCACACATTGAACTGTTGTGTTGCGAGTTCCCCACCCAAACTTACCCAAACCTCCTATTTGCATGGATATTAGGTCAATAGTGTCCGGAAACTGCAGTGGAATTTGAAGAGCAGTTTTTAACTTGACTGATCTGATTTTAATTTTAACTCTTTATTACACATTTAACCATTTTCCTGCATGCCGGTTGCGCTCATTCCTTAATGGCTTTTACTGTTTAATGTAAATGGAGTGAATAACTGACAATAGGCTCTACTCGGCAATAACTAATCCTAGCGCTGTTAAGCAGTTAACAGTGCAATGTTGCTGCTGACAGATGGAGACGAATCACTTGCTGTCTGCATTGGGGAAAGTTACCAGTAGACATGAGATCTAAACAATGCTATACTGAAAATGAATATAATTGTTTACATTTAGACGTTCTAAATCTATTTGAGTTTTGTCAGGTAAATTAAATATTGGTGCCAATCACTTTGAAGATTCAGATTAGTTTCACAAAATGTCTTCTGCTTGAGAGATTATGACGATTGTATCACCCAATCATAAACCAGGGTTTTGTAAATTGCACACACTGGTTGTCTGTGTTTCACACCAGTCTCTGGGTTTGTTTAGTTTTATTGAGCAGACGAGTCAAAAGAGGCCTGTGTTGTGCCAATATCGAATGTTTTATAGTTGGAAAAATACAAATCTGTGTCTTTTCACAGTTTTCAGGAGCCTCGTATCCTGAATGTCAATACACACAGTGCATTTCCAGAGTCACCACACATGCTCACCCACCATCTCTCTCTCTCTCTTCTGCCACAGGGAGCAGCTGGAGGCTCTCAGAGTGGTAATGTCAGCGATCAGACGGACAGTGGGACGGGGAGCTGGAGGGGCATGTTGAAGAAGGGCGAGGAGGGCGCCGTTGGTGACAGGACCACATCCCTAAATCCACTTCTTATGAGCCCACACAAGGGCCATGCTGTCAACCTCCTCGATGTGGTGGGTAACATAATCACGATGGCAGACAGCATCAAGACACTGCACAGCCAAATGTTGTCAACAAATTATCATTTAACTTTAGGAAGGTACAGTTGCATAGCATTAATGGGCCTGATCACATCAGTGGTCGACTACTTACAAATTATAAATAAAGGTTCCCATGTTGTGAAAAGAATCCATCATTGTTCCTGTGGCTTAAATTCCATTTACATAATTAGTGAATGATTAACTAATCATACTTCCCTGTTATACTTTTATACTTTCTCCGTGAGGCCAAAGTCCAACAGATATCTGCGGTCATTTCTTTTATCAAGTGTTTGATTTTAAAACCATCTTATGTGAAATTTGTGTATGCAACGTGATGATTAACTTTGAGTTTTACATGTTTTCCTAATGTTTACACTAAATAATGTATCTATATGCATTTATGTTCCTATTTGTTTTTGTGTTTATTTTTGGAAAAACCTCCATGGGTCGTTTTTCGACTTAAAACAGACTAGTGCCAGTTTGAGTGAGAAGGAGATGAAGCTTTGTAGACGAGCAATCAAATGATGCTTATGGTGCTTGTACTAACCAGTGATGCATTTTTTATTTCCTCCTCCTAGCCGGTTCCTGTTTCCAGAAAGTTGTCGACTCGAGAGCAGAGGGACTGTGAAGTCATCGAGAGACTCATCAAGTCATACTTTCTAATTGTGCGGAAGAACATCCAGGACAGGTACAGGCCCCCTTTTATTTTTTTTCTCCACCCAACCTGATGCAGGCAGGAATGTTTCCTTGTCGTGTGCTTTAACTGTCGTCTCCTCTGTTTGGCCTCAGTGTACCAAAGGCTGTGATGCACTTCCTGGTGAACCATGTGAAGGACTGCCTGCAGAGTGAGCTGGTGGGTCAATTATACAAGCAGGGCCTGCTGAAAGACCTGCTGACCGAGTCCGAGGACATGGCACAGAGACGCAGTGAGGCTGCTGACATGCTCAAGGTAACATTTTTTGTGTGTCACGACAAGATCCAGTATCAGTCTTTCGCTGTGCAGTTAAACATGTCACTATTTTCATTTTCAAAATGTGAAAACATGGTTGAATTCTGCCGCATCCTTGTTGTAGGCCTTGTCATGGAAGTTAAATCTAAAAATTATTTTCTTTAAATGCAATTAAAAGGAAAATTTACAGAAAATCTAAGGGATCAAGGATTTTCTATACATTATATGATTTTTTTTCACAAGACAGATGTGGAAAGGGAGGAATGTGCCACTTGAAATGGAGTCACATACTGTATGTACAGTCAAAATTTGCAACAATCCCATGATATGTTCCCAATTCAGTTGCAGTGTAAAGGGTACACAAAGCAAATGCTGTTCAAAACTGCATTTAACGGTCTTATTGAAGCCAACGCAGTGTGACTCCACAGGTGGTTAAAGGTTGACATATCAATTTTTCATCTTCTAAAGTAGCAGTTAAATGTTTTTCTGGTTCTCTGTGGAACTGCAGCTTAGGATTTGTAAGTTGCAGCAGAAACAGATTGTGTCTTTTTAGATATCCACTCGATTTTTGCCTCACCTGGACATAGCGTTTTATTAAGCCCTATTTGGTACAGCGTGTATTTTTTTACATTTTCGTTGGGAATTGTACCAACATAACAGGCCCACGACGGTCAGCTGACTGTGCGACAGAAAAGCGTCACTCCCTAGCGACTGGTGCGCCGTCTCTTCTCATATAAAGCTTGCCGTCTTGTTGAGACAAACGTGCAGGAAAAAAAAAGAGCTGCTCTGTTGTCGTCTGTTATGTCGACCGATGTCGGTACAACGTCACGCTACGTATGTGCATCTGACTGCTGTTTCAAGACCATTGATGAGAAAGTAAGCGGACCCACAACTCAGAAACAGTATACTCTTAGGTTATAAAAATAGCAAGTAGTTGTTTAATTGACACACTTTTTTCCGTCCTGTTTGCAGGCACTGCAGAGAGCCAGCCAAGTCATAGCTGAGATCAGAGAAACCCACATGTGGTGAGGGCGGCCTCTCGTCATCCATCATGAGCCTCCCTACACACAGATAACCTGAACATGCACTGGTGTGGATATGTGTATAATCCAAACATAGTTTTAAATGTAAAGTAAGGACTTGGGGTTTAATGAAGGGCACTTGTTAGCAACATCAGCATCACATGATCCTGTCCTACATTTTTTATATTTTTCTTATGTAATTAGAACAATAAATACAGTATATAGATAATGTTATTGCATTGCCACTATGTGGAGTCTTGCTGTGGATTATCTGCTCTAAACAAAGGTTTGAATTAAAGCTAGAAATGACCACACATGCAACAGCACACATATGCTCTCTTTATCGTGACAGTTTCATCATTAGCTGGTAAACACTTTGCCCACTGCTATTTATTTTTTCAAAGAAAAGCACTTCATTCAAATATTCTGCTTGTAATGATACCCTCTCATCTGTTTCCTTTTAACGACAGTATTATTTGTATCTGAAGCTTTACTTCCCTCAATGACATGTTAATGATTGATTCAGGTTGGTGGAGTTTTTTTGTATTACTGCACTTTGCTTCTTATACAAATGGACGTTTTGCGTAGTTTGCAAAAAAAAGCAGCAGAGTTGATAAATAATAACTTATTTATTGTTTTCTATCCTGATTATTGACATGTAATCCAACACAACAGAAAAGTGAATACACGCATTAGACATATGGGCTGATTCCTGGTGTCTCTGGTTTCCTTGTCCTCGTCCAGCAGGTGCTTTACCTCAGCCGCCCGCCCATCTTGCCCTTGCCACGACCTTTGGCGCTGAAACAACAGAGAGACAGAGAGTTAAGGGCAAACAGGTCGGGTCATTTATAGCAGAATTCAACAACTTGAGCAGCAAACGGATGAACCAAGTGTGGTTTATTGGGGAGGTTCCTAATTGGAAAAACAGAATTTCTGTTTTTACAACCAGGAACCTCCCCAAATTGGGGTGTTTTAAGAGCAGAGGGAATTTAACATGATACTGTCTTTGATTGTTTGAGGTTTGGACACATTTGGATTAAAGCTGTTTGCTCCTGGTATGAGAAAGACTTGGTACAGAAGTTGTTTTTCTAATGAAAATCTAATAAAATTAAGATTTTACATTGGCATTTCAGATAAGTCTTGAGTAATTCTGCAATCTTTGTGGTGAAGAAGTTTAGTTTGGTTTAAAATCATGATTTATCTTGTGATGGAAATCAGCATGTTCATATTAACCTTATTCATGACTATGATGATCATATAAATTAGTATAATGGCATAATTAGTCTTCAAATCAAAAAACTAGGTGGGAAAATGTGCGGGTATAGAAAGTCATTGTCTCGACTTAATCGATTAACGTGTATGTGACTGAACTTACCTTTGGTGGTCCTGAACTCGTGCAAGAAGCTGGTTAATCTAGAGAAACATGAGAAGAATTGCCAGAATACAAATATTAACCAAACATATCCAGCAGGGGGTGCTATTGCACCAAAGTGAAAAACCCTTCTTCACTATATCTTGCACTTGACCTTTTAAGGACTCTTTCATGTTCTGACTTACATCATATTTCTGTCTTTTGAGTTTCTCACTCAGGTCAAACTTCTCAGCCTCCAGCCCCATCAGCCACTGCCACAGCTCGTTTGCCTTTTCCCTGATCACGCAAACACGAGCCAAAAGTTAGATTATCAGTGAAGAATCTACTTTATCTGAGACTTTCATACATGATTCAAACGTAGTAGAAACCCTGCTCTGATCTGTCTTACTTGAGTTTATCCTCGTTCAGATGATCCACACTGAGAGGCTTCCTGCGTTCAGCCAGGATCTTTTTCTTCTTCTCCCTCTCGGTCTGTTTCTTTCCTCCTCTTCTGTTGTCACTCTGTTGGATACATGCGATCAGAAAGCTTAAGTGTCTTATCTTGAAAACTCACATGAATATTAGTATTTATAAATTTTACTTAAATAATTCTAGAGTCCACCATCATATCCTTAATGATAGTTATTATTATTAATACAACACACTAAAATAAATAAACAACTGGGGTGCCCCAAAACAAAGTCACTCCTCCCCCACGATACCAAACCCCATACTGAAAATGGTGACACATACTTGCTGCCCCCTTCATCTGCTGACCAAACCTGCTGCTGTGTTTACAACCATCTAGTTTTATTTATTCACTTATTAACTCCAGGTCCAGTGTGAAACATATAGTGATCAACCCTCCCTTTCCCAAGTGTGTGGCCTTCACAAACCAGAAAGGATGTCATATTAATTTGCATAGCAAGCTTCCACTTCAAAATGAAAAACGACCATTCAGGCTTCTGTAGAAACATGAAGGTCCAAGATGGTGGCCTATGTAAAAGCAAGGCCCTCGCATTCATAAGAATTACTGTTATTTTTTGTGATAGTATTTTCAATTTCTGCCAATTAACCCGCCCACTTAGGCACATTTTTATATCTCAAGTGAAAATGGTTAAATAAGCCATAAAGGTTGGATGACCTTTTGTCCAGCACTGTAATGTTGAGACATGTTTGACAGAGCCTTCTTCTTCTTCACATCGTCGTCATGCTTCTTACGATGCTCCTCCAGCTCCTTGCGCTCTTTCTCCTCCTGTTCACCAGCACAGTTCAAACAATGAGAGTGGAAACAATAATGTAAGGTTGATAAATGGATGTATCCTGAGATCATACCGCGAGTCGGGCCTGCCTCTCCTTCTCCCTCTCTGCTCTGACCCTCTGCTGCTCTGCTCTCTCTGCACGACGCTTGTCCTATGAAAGAGACATACTGTCCATCGTCATGGGGATTTGGACCTTAAGAGAAACACCCTGGGGACTCCTGTGACCGACACACTCACAATTCTGTTCACAAGGGCGATGAGCTCCTCTTCCTCTTTCTTCCTCTGGATGAAGTGAGCTTCAATCAGAGACTGCAGCTCAGACAGATCTTTCTCCTGACGCTTCCTGTGGATGTCCTGCCGTCGCAGACATGCACAGTAAGACACGTGTCTGCTGCTTGGAAGACATTTATGTCTCTGTCAAGAAGGCGGCATTTCAACTCACATCGAAATCCACTTTATCTCCATCAGGGATCTTTGGGGCGGAGATGTTTGTCATAAACCTGCAGTTGTGAAGAGTTTATTATGAAGTTATTTCTATCAATTGGTGTTTCTTTTAAATTCTGCATTTGGGAAAATGAGGATTCATACTTAGGCTTGGGCTTTGACTCATCTGGGACAAAGAAAATAGAATCATGGACAAAGTTGTGGAAAGGAAAAAGCAAAATGATTTGACAGTGTAAAGGTTTTCTCACCTGTCACCTCTTCTTGTGCTGATGATCAGGAACATGAATAATAATTAGCATGAAGTTTAGAAATGACGTGTAAAAACATGAGCAGGGTTTCTTACCTTCTTCCTCCCTTGAGCAGCAACAAGATGGCACCATTGGCAAAAGAAAACACTTTTATTATCATTCGTTTATGAATGAAAACAACGTTAAAGAACAAATGCTGCAAAAAAAAAACCAGTACATACTGAACTTGCTCCTCCTCGACCTCATCGATCTCCTCTGCGTCAGACATTGTTATTATGGATGAGCCCTGCAAAATGGATCCCTATTAGTCTATTTTTAGACCGGCAGACATTTCTGATCATAAACAGCGCAGAAGAGTTTGAGACGACACGCGCTCACACAGTACATTTTTACACTGAGCCAAATATCTGGGCTCATTGTGGCAGCAGTATTTTTATCTTTTCATGTAGCAACAGGTGCAACGTAATGGTTGGAAAATACTCATATTAAATGCTTACATGTAAGAAATATGACAACTAAATATATTTAAGTAGAACAACAACAAAAAAAACCATTAAGTTGTCCCATCTGTTGAGTTTTTTCCCTTATTAACTAATAAGCTTTTAAAGGACTTGTACTGCATGTAACTGAAAACATGATATAAAATATACATATATATATATACAGTATATGAAATTCTATGAAATTGTTGTAATTCAGTCATATTTGGTTCAAAGAGTTTAGACAAGTCAAGGTTTTCCTGCTTCAGGTTACTAAAAAGGATGAGAAGACATTATTCACTGATACTGGCATAATTACAAAATTACAACTATAATATAAATATAAAATATGATTATGTCATCATCTCCAACTTGAAGATTCCAGACGTAAAGTAGATTTACTTTGATTTAAAGTAGCGACACGAGCGTTCTTACCTGTGACCCGGACAGAGGGAGCTCAGAGATGAACTTCAGCTCCTTGAGTTTCACAAACAGATCGAGCATCAAGGATACATAGTCCAGCCCATAATACTCATGTGATTGAAGCACCCTATGGTCAGTCAGTCTATTGTTAGACAGCTGAGTCTCTCTCTCTCTCACACACACGCAAACATAACAGGTACATTCATGTCAT
This sequence comes from Solea senegalensis, assembly GCF_019176455.1. Taxonomy (NCBI): domain Eukaryota; kingdom Metazoa; phylum Chordata; class Actinopteri; order Pleuronectiformes; family Soleidae; genus Solea; species Solea senegalensis. The sequence continues at coordinate 11,625,215 of NC_058030.1, read as the reverse complement.
GGTAAAATGTCACATATGTGTTCAAGCTTTCAGCAGGCACTCAGGTTGCAACACTCCATCATTTCACAGTATTCCACAGTATGTAAAAAAATAAAGACAAGGAAACTCTAACACAAACTTTTTCTTCATTTTCTTTTTTTTTTTAATTGCAGAAGCAAGCACAATAATAATAATAACAATATTGTCAAGCATTCAAACACATATACTGAAGGACTGACAATACATTAAGTCAGGATTCAACTCATGCACACTGAAAACACCAGGCTGACATTTTAAGTTATTATTGTCAGGAATGATTTATTACTAATGCAATGCAAATTAACTGCAGTTGTAGTGGTGTGTAATTTGATGTTCGATGAGTAAGACATTCACCTGTTACTTGTGTGTGATTTACTCCACTTTTCTGTGTCATTACATTACATAACAATGTCATTCATTTTGAACTGCTGCACCTTATTTTTCTGGATCTTATATTTCCTTTTGTGAATGTTTGATCCATCAGTTGTAGGTCAATATTGTAGGTTCCAAAGTTTCAAATAATCGTGATAATGACATGAAACTCTGCAACAGTTTTGGACAGTAATTGTCACTATGTTTTAAAAGTCCACCCTGATGGTGGCGCCAGAGGAAAACACCAGGATCATCAAAGTCAGTAGGCTTCATCCTCTGGGAACTATGAATTATCTGCACAAACTCCCACGACAAGCCATTCAGTAGATTCAGTTTGTTTTTTAACGATTAATCTGTTATGCATTGGTAAATTATCTAAAAACAACTTAAGTAATTTTTGTGTGATTGGCCAGGAAGAGGCAACAGCATAGTTATTCTTATTAATGAGTACTAACAGATCTATAAAGCCACAGCAAAAGGTACCATTTATATTTATAAATCTTTGCTAATCCCTCATTAGAAAGTGTTACGTGTTAACTAAAAATATTTACAAGGCTTCTACTAAGTCAGACTGTTTTGCTGACTTTGGTAATAACAGTCCTATTGAAAGTTGGAGAAAAATCAGGACTAATCAGACACAATCTACTCCATGAGCTGTCAATCATTGATTTCCTGGTTCTTAATGTTTTTATGAATTTAAAAAAAAACAAAAAAAAAAACAAGTCAAATCAGATAGATACACATGAATATATATATATTTTTTTTACTGAAAATGCGGAAAAGTACATAAAGCCAGGGAGAAAAAAAACCCTCACTCGTCTCTTCCTCATTGTGGTGTGAGCTGCAGGCGTGCTGAGGGGAAACGGATGCACGAACAGTAGCACAGGCTTGGGTTGGTTTCGGGGACTGTTTCATTTCAATGAGGCTGTCAGTGGTTAGGGTCTTACACCTGCTGATAGAAAGAGATACAGCAAAGATTTATCAGTCCATGCGTCCATGTGTGTGCTTGTTTTTAGTATCTATAGGATCTTTTCTGGTATGAACATTGAACAGGGAACAAAACCAGGTTCTAATAACGCTCAAACTCATTTCTGAGGCTCTGGTTTAAGTTCGAATTTAAGATATGTCAGGATCAGATTAGGGTTTGCACGAACAAGTTTTGAGATGAGGCTTTAATGCAGTGTCCTGAGAAGAAAAGCTACGCAAACCTGTGTAGGCAGAACCTTTTTGAGCAGCTTTAGGTTGTTAGTATAAGGTTAGGGTTAGGTATTGACAGGTTATGGTTAAGTTTAGGGATACTTTGTTAAGGTTGTCCAAATGAATGGAAGTCAATGCAGTGTCCTAAAAAAAGAATAGCTGTGCAAACTTGTGTGTGTGTACTTATTTATATCTTTGTGAGGTCCAAAAAAACATACAAACCTAACTTTGTGAGGACAAGTGCTTTTTCAGGTTTAAGACCTGGTTTTAGGGTTAGGGTTAGAATTGGGTTTAGGTTAGGGTAAGGGTTAGGCACTTAGTTGTGATGGTTAGGGTAATGAGTGTTGTGTTTTTATGTTTTTATATATGTGTGTGTGTGTGCTTGTGTGACAGCCCTCCTGTTGCTGACATGTCATTGTGTGATTGAAAGCTGTAACTCTGTCATTTGCCCTTTACTTCATCGTTCAGGTCTATTTCTGATGAAGAAGCAAGGAGGCTTGGTTATTTAGGATCGGGTCTGACACTTGACAAACACTTTTCCACTCTTATTGTTCACATTGTGGCTGAAGCAGGCGGGGCGTGAAGTTACAGGGAATGTGACTTTTGATCTCAAGGAAGAATAACAGCTTTTCTGCACCAACATCAGTGAATTTCAACGTATTTTTGTATGGTGAAGCTATTCTTCCGGGCTGTGGGTAATAATGGTAGGTCTTTATCTTTACCACTGAGTGAATAAGCCCCCCGCTACAGCCAGATTTGCTGCTTAAACTGTGAGTAATCCTCCCCAGCATTCAGCTGTAATGTGAAAATCAAGCAGCTGCAGTGTGGTATGCCTCACAGCTCACTGACACTGGGCAGCCCAGGTGCCACTGGGTGAACAGTGCAAGGCAAAGTCATGACAGCAATCTCAGGAGTCTGGAAGTGATACTGAGAAACAAGGTCAGGGCAAGGGTGTTTTTTTTTTTTTTTTAAATATAGACCATAGTGCCACAGTGCTGAGTCCCTGCCTAAAAATCTCCCGCAGCAGATTTGATTTACAGCGAGCCGCTACTTTGGCACAAAGGAACGCTGGTGGGTTGTAGTTATGAGTCCACAGAGAGCTGTAAATCTGTCTCGCCATGTTTCCCTCACCCCGGCAATAGTTTGAAGGACAGAGATGACACTACTGAATTCTACGTCCCCCCCCCAGGACATATCAGGACAAACCCTGGTTTAACTTGTAGCATGTAAACATTTATTGTCAAAGGTGGATGAAGTATTTAGGTTCTGTAAGTCAGTCAGTGGTTTTCTTCTCCACGGCCCAAAACAATGCAGACATTAATTAAACACTCCAAATTGCGCGTAGGTGTGAATGTGAGAGTGAATGATTGTTCGTCTGTGTGTGTTGGCTCTGCAATGGACTGTCCACGGTTTCCCCCGCCCTCCGCCCTGTGTCAGCTGGGATTGGCTCCAGTGACCTGCGACCCTCATTTGGAGGATTAAGCGGTAGACAATGGATGGATGATAGTCAGTGATTATCAAATGGGGGCCCAAGTGCCACATGGAAGTCTGTGGCACACTGCTTTGGGATACATAAAAAGTTTTCAAAGATTGATTTTTTCTGTGATTATGCTGATATAATCTTAGACTTATGAAGCCTGAATATAACAGGTAAAAATGAAGGTTTTTTGTAGACTACACTTGCACATTTCACTCTTAAATCATTAGATATTTGCATTCAAAAGTTATGTTGATTTTTCGTACTGTGGCTGGTCAGGAGTATGCTAATTAAAAATTGTCCCATAAATTGTAAGTAGTTGTATTTAATTTCAGTATTTATATATATATAAATGTATGTGGTCTGCATTTAAACGTACCATTTGTGAAAAACTTGCTCTTCACTCCAACTGGCACCTGCAAACAAGAGGGAATGAGAGAGAAACATGATGAAAAAAGAGGGGAAAATGTCAGCAAAACATACAGACAGTGTATTAAGTGATGCCGAAAGAAAACAGCCAATTGTGTTGAAACAAATGTGCTGATTATTATGGGATTCATTTTGAATTTAGGTGGGTGGACCTCAGTAAGAACAGCTTGTGAACGAGATGCCAATCGATTTGTCTGCCGGACACAGTAACGCAGTTATTATTACTTCACCCCACGGAGTGGGGGTGAAGCATTGTTGTATTGTTGTGACTCTGTGTGTCTGTCTGTCTGATTGTGTTTCCGCACTTACACTTGCCAATATGACCAACAGAGGCCGACAGAGGCTTGTTGCGTGAATGAGGTGAAGTCTGCCATCTCTGATTGCCTTGTTTGTAGTGTATGAACCCCTCATGTGAAAAACACTTGATTCATTGAGGTAAACACATCAGTATTCACACATAACCACATGCACTTGACCATAATGTTCTCACTGCAATGCAGCTCGTATAATGTCAGCAAAAAGCTGTGCACAGAGCAGCCAAAATGTCCCGCAACAACAACGTATAAATCACACAGTTTGAAAGTAATCCATGTTCCAAAGGAACAAGCACATCAGGAGCCAAGGAAAACTATTTTTGTCCTCAAGGCCAGTCTGGGAACTGGGAAGAATCTAGATAATAAAGTTTATATTACAGTATGTTGATGAGTGGGATATTAAAAATCCAATATTTCTAATTTAGTTCAGGCAACCTATTTTTGAAGAGCGATAACTATTGCAAACAGATAGATGAACATTATTAGGATGAAGGAGAGGGCTCTGAATGAAATGTTTTTATGCAAAAAAATAAAAAATAAAAACCTTCCTACAGTATTATTTAGAGAGAGAGACTCTACCTACAATATGTCATAGTGACAGTACAATATTATGTATAATTATATAATAATTAAATATAATTAACTCTTCTTCTTTAAACATCGGCATACATGAGCTTTAAATCATTTTTAATCCACTGTTGATTACATGTATGTTTTCTTGAGAATAAATGAGGACCACACGGTTCATGGTTCACGGTAAGAACGCGGGCCTTTCTGCATGGAGTTTGTATGTTCTCCCCGTGTGTGTGTGTAGGTTTTCTCCGGGTTCTCTGGTTCCTTCCCACAGTCCAAAGATTGGACATTGGAAATTTGACCATAGGATGGTTGTTTGTCTCTATGTGGCTCTGTGATGGCCTGGCGACCTGTCCAGTCTATTCCCCAGTTAATAATTGCCTAAATTGATCAAATCTGAACTGATCAAACTAAGAAAAAAAAGAAATAAAGTCATTCATATGCAGTGTAAACATCAGTCACACCATGCCTGGTGGAGCATGCACTGAGTGTTACCTGCTTCTGCCAATTATTTGATAAACTGAATGGAACAAATAAACAGGATAAGGTCATAATATCAGTCCTTTAATACACTGATTCATACGGTAGAGGAGGTGTGCATATGTTACCTTGGCAGGTGTACTGGTCTTCTTCGTCTCCCACATGCCACGCTTGTTTCCAACATCACCTGGTTTCATATCCTGTCACAAAAAAACAATAACCATGCATCTTTAATATGTGTTAAGTGAAAACCAAAGTACTGCATTCTAAATCATCTAATCATTCTAAAGTGAGATTGTATACCAAGCTAAATTTACTTGCAGAATTTAATCAAAAGTAAATTACTTCGTTTGCATTGAAAATGTGGTTAAAACAACAAGGGCTCCAACAAGATACAACACTTTTTTCTTGTTCCTGTAGTTTGAAAACCCCTGATGTAAAAATGTGTGGTATACTATTTTTACTAAACTCATCATATTTGATGTGACATCTTCATCAGAAAAGTAAATCAAATGAAAACAACCAAATAATAATAATAAATACTGTAAGTCAAATTATACTGGGCATTAGTAAGTGATAATTCTTTCAAGTATATATTGTAGTGGGATGCATGGTTGTACCTTTATCAGTCTGCAGAACGGACAGAGAAGTGCAGGAAAAGTGTGAGTGAGAAAAGCTGAAAAAAATGAGTGCATTGGCAGAGAGGAAATAAAGGCAAAAGGGATTAAAGAAAAGAACATTCAGAGAAGAATCCAGATATTTAGAGTCACAGACATGCACCAGGCTGCCGTGCAGCCTCATCCCATCAGGGGGTAGTGTTGATGCAAAAGTAAAGGCAAGGTCACAACCTCTTCTCTGGCCAAGACATTTCACACTAAAGATATCTCAGTCGTAATTGTCACTTTAGAACAATGTCACACTTCATCCAGCAATGCTACTGCTTATGGACATAGTGAGGTGTCTCCAGAAGACACGGTGGGATTAGCAGCTGGTGTCCTACTTTAAGAAAGGACACAGTGTCAACCGAGCAGCCAGCTAAAAATGACCTCATGTGTTTTAACCGCACAATATCATAGTAAACTAACTATAATAGTTACATGTACTTGTTTGTTTGTTTGTTTGGTCAGTGAAAAATGAGAAGGGACACGACCTCTTATCTTTGCCTGAAGGTCATTTTGATTATGGAGCCACAGAGAGACAAAAATACAATATATTGTTATTTCACACGACGTCACAGGGCACTCTTGGCTCATTGGCTAATGTAGAAATGGCTGTGCAAGACATGAAATTATATTCAGCTTTCTAATTCTTGTGGATGGACATTTTTGAGCAACAATGCTTTGTAATACAATTCTACATCAGTTCTTTATTCTTCAATGGGTTTATGCTTTAATACAGCATTCATTCACAACCTTTGGAGGGTTGTAGGATGGGAACGATGACAGCGTCTGCTTTGTTTGTTTGTTTGTTTGTTTTTGCAGATGCTGTTTAGCAAACTGTCCATGTGGTGTCACTACACTCCAGACAGCAACACTGTCCACTCAGAGTTTAGATATAAAAGCTGCAGCCAACAAAAGACTGGCATGTTGATGTGCAAATCAGAACATCAACATGAACAGAATATCAAGGGATTACTGTATTACAGTGACATTGGTGTCGAATTCACCATGGTTTGTGCGATGAAAGCAAGGATTTCTCAGGTCTTACTGCTGGCTTTGCTGAAGCTGGTGCTGCTGCTGCTGCTGGTGCTGCTGGTGATGCTGGTGTAGATGCAGGTGTAGGTGCTGCTGCTGGTGCAGGTGTTGTCTTCTCTGGCTCTGCAGGCTTTGTCATTCAGCTGTTAGCACGTCCGGAAACACTTCCTTTAATACCAGCCACATCCTGAGAAAAGAAAGACCTCAAATACTTAATCACATACCGTATCAGTAAACTCGTCATATGGTTTTGTGTGTGTGTGTTTTTTTTTTAAACCTTCACCTTATTGGCAGGAGCTGGACTTTCAGAGGTGCTGCCAATGTTGCCCTTCTCCCACATGCTCTTGATGCTGCGTGTGCCTCCTGTAGGAATGTCTGCCATTGGAGACTTGGGAGATTTGGGGTCTTTGTTTCCCTGTGGAGACAAAGAGCAGAGGAATTTCCCATCGAAACAATGTAATTGTTACTGTAGGTGCTTTATCTTATCTGGACTATTTCCATGTCATAATAAGTTTAAAAATACAACTTTGTTTTTCCTTTTATTTAATCCAAAAACCGTATGGCTCCTCAGCTTTGTTGGTTCACTACTACTATTATTATTATCATTATTTTTATTATTGTTATTAGTAGTAGCAGTAGTCGTAGTAATTCATTGTTCTTATGTTATTCGTTTTTACCTTTCACTAGAGGTCATGTACTTTTCAACTTGTCTGGTTTTAAGCAGTTTTGATTTGTATTTCTACTTCTGCACTTTGCATTTACCTTAGTTTTTTTGTAGATTTTCATTGTTAGCAAAAGAGAAGTAATATAAATCCAATGTTTTATTATTATTAGATACTTACATACATTTGGCTGAATATACATTAGTACTCTGACATGCGTATTTTGAGCGCTGGCTTTCATTTGTAATAAAGTTTAGAGTATGTTGTTGTAACATTACTCTGAGTGAATAATACAGGTAACTCTCACCTGGATGGCAGAAGTGTACTGTTCCAGTCTGTTGCCTATCTTGGAGACGATCGGAGTGTGAGACACTCTGGCTGCAGTGCTGCAAGAATGAACATTAATGTGGCTCATCAACATTCACCTGGTTCATTCAGTTATGTTGCCTTATTCTTTTACGGTACTACATAGCAAAATTATCTTTTGTGGCTCACCTTTTCTGGGCTGATTTGCTCAAGAATTCTGCCTTCTGCCCGATCTGTACGGAACAAAAGAGCACATTTAAAGTTAAACATTGCTCTGCATCTCCCTGAGATGCACACATAAAGTTGTACTTGGTCGAGTTGGACTATGCAAGAATACACACACACACATGCCCTAAACCTCCTCCCTTATTAGGACTACTGACAATATCAGTGTTTATGCCAGAACAGTCCTAAAGAGGTAACACACACACAGCACAAACACACACTCTGCCTTATCTGAGCAAGGGAAATTATGCTTTCCATACTTGAGTCGAAAAGACAAACATGTTCACACATTTCTCCAGAAATATTCCAGCAAGAAAATGCACCCGTCTTATTCCATTAGTGCCACATTTAAATACAGCCGACCAAAGGCATGTGCTTTACATTCTTCCTCTCATCAGCATGTGGCTTCTATCAAAAATGTTAGGATCATCTGACAGGAAGACATCCAATCCAATCCACCTTTATTTATAAAGCACTTTAATAAATTAATAATGTTTGACCACTGAGGAAACAGAGAGTATCTGATAACATTTAGGAGATACACTTAGGCATGATTCAAATTCCACTTTCTCTGGAAAACTCCATAACAACACAGGATGCAATTGTAAATCCGGATTATGAGAGTGAACAGCACAAACATCCACAGCAACAAAGACTGAAGCTGGACGTCTCTGTTTCACAAATATTACACCTGCTTTCCCTGGAATGACTGGAAAAACTGAAATGGGGAACATGTTGTAAATAAAAACACTAAATTATTATGAAATGCTGTTCTGACAGTGCCAAAAACTAGGCTGAAGCTCGGAGAGGACTGGGCTTTCATGGCCATGGAATGAGTTGCCTATTAACATTAGACTGGCCCTGTTCACTTCCTGTTTTTAAAGCTTGTCTTAAGACACAGTTCTTCTCCTTGGCCTTTGACACAGCGTGAGCTGTTGGCTTTCTGTAGAACTGCTGTTTTTATAGCCCTGTGAATGTCAGATGTTGTATGTGGATCGGATTCGATTGTTGTTCTGATACTAAACCCTCTTTACTGTGATGGAAAAAGTCACCTTGGAGGAGCCTTTGGGAGATATGGTGAAGGCAGGTTGTTTCGTGGTGTCTTCCTCTTGCAGTTTCTTTTTCTCTGCAGCCTCCGCCCTCCTCTTCTCTATCTCCTCCTTCATCCTCTTCCTCTCCTCCTGTGACAAAAGGAACAGTGAAATAGTTGTCACTGCCTCCAAACAGATTGTTAAAACTGTGAGACCCACTCTCTGATTCATGAACACACAACTGAACTGGTTTACTGAATTCCTGGAGTCCATCCTCACCTGTTCTTTGACTTTCTTGTCCTCCAGCTCCTGCTTCTTCTGTCTCTCCTCCTCCTCGAGGATCTTCCTCCTCTCCTCTCTCTTCCTCTTCAGCCCCTCCAGCTCAGCCTCAGCATCATGCTGCTTCTGCTTCATCTTCTCAATCTCTTCACTGTCTGCGTTGTTTCGCCGACGCTTCAGCTCCTGCAGTTTACGCTCGGCCTCCTGTCGCTCCGCGTCATCTGCCTTAGTGGACGCAGCGCTGTCCATGACATATGCATGTTATTGTGTTTATGTCCATTTTTGAATATATTGATAAACACATTAACATTCAAGTTACTATTATGAAATGTTGTTATTTCTTCTGATCCCATGAATTGTTTTCATATAATGTAAATAATGTAAATTATAGTTTATTATAATATAATATTTTTGTTATGTATTTTGGTTTCCTTGCAGGTCCATCTCTCTTTGTCTATTTTTTTGCCATATATCTAGTACATCTTACATCTGACACATCATTTATTTTAGAGCTACCTATTTTCCTGATGAATGTTTAGTAACAAAATATCACAAATAAATGCATCAATACAAATAAGACAGTATGCAGGAGTCTCTGTTTGCAGCTACCACTGAATTAAGTTGTTAGGAGCTTTAAAGCTCCAGTGAAAACAGAAATGACTTATTACTAATAAGAAATATTTACCTTGTTGTCTTCTCTGTTTTCCTAAGTTTGTTCTCAAGCAAGGCTCCATTTTGTTTGGCCGGTTCATTCTTAGACAAAAACAGAAAGACAAACACATGAGAGCACTGTACATCTTTAATGTTGTTAGCCGTAATAGCTAACAACTGGTTAGCAAGCTGTTAGCTATAGGCTAGAGGTTGTTGCTTTTACCTTTTCTTTGAATCCAAATCTTTTTTGCTTTTCCTCCTTAAAACAAAAAGTCAAAAAAGCACAAAATGAATCAAAATAATTAAATAACTCACTAAAATTATAATATTATGATTGGAAAAATTATGAAAGTGAATTTAAAAGAAAGAAAAACACTGTCACTGGTGAAAAGTCTCACATCGATACCTCATCTTTCTTCTTCTTTTCTTCCATATCTCTCTTTTTGCGCTTTTCCTCTTCCTCTTTTTTCTTTTTGTCTTCAGCCTCTTTTTTCCGCTTGTCCTCCTCCTCCCTCTTCTTTTCCTCCATTTCCTTTTTCCGTCTCTCCTCCTCTTTCTTTTTCTTTTCCTCCAACTCTTTCTTCCTCTTGTTCTCTTCTTCTTCCTTTTTCTTTTTCTCCTCCATTTGTCGTTTCTGTTTTTCCTCCTCTTCTTTCCTCTTTTTTTCCTCCATCTCCTTTTTTAATCTTTCCTCCTCCTCTTTTTTCAGTCGCTCCTCCAATTCTCTTTTCTGTTTTTCTTCTTCCTCTTTCTTCTTTTGTACCTCCATCTCCTTCTTTCGCTTTTCCTCCTCTTCCTTTTTCAGTTGCTCCTCTAATTCATTTTGCTGTTTTTCTTCCTCCTCTTTCCTCTGTGCCTCCTCCATCTCCCTTTTCTGTTTTTCCTCCTCCTCTTTTTTATCTTTCTCCTCTTCCTCCTTCATCAGTCTCTCTTCCAGTAGTTTTTGTTCCTCTTGTTCCTTCTTCTTTCTTTCCTCCTCCTTCAGCTGCCTTTCTTCTTCCTCTCTCTTCAGCTTTTCCTCCATTTCTACTTTTTGCCGCTCCACCTCTTCTATCCTCTGCTTTTCTTCCAATTCTTTTAGCTGTCTCTCTTCATCTTCTTCTTTCCTCTTCCTCTCTTCTTTGTCCTCATCAAAATCGGGAACAGCTTCCACACGAGCATCTGGTTGACCTTGATCACCATCTTCTTCTGCCACTGCAGCTTCAGTCTCCTCCTGTAACACAACGTTTCTATTACAATTTAAATATAGTTCTTTTTATATATATATATATATATACATAATTTTCAAATGAGAAACCATACCTCATTTGTTGTGGTTGGTGGTGTTGAATCTTCAACAGATTCCTGTAAAAACAAAGCAAACTCACTTTTCTGTACATATTTTACCTTCAGAAAGAACTCATACTTTCTCCTCTTACCTGCTTATCCTCCTGCTTATCCTCCTCCTCGTTCCAGGTCTTCATGTCAGCATCTGCCACCTCCTCCTGGACAGATGTCTCCTCCTTCTTCTCCTTGTCTTCTTCCGAATGCTGCTCCTTGTTGCAGCTGATGGAGGACTGCTCCTCCAGTGCGCTGTCCGTGCTATCGATGGTGGGGTCAAGCTCCTTCTGTCTCTCCAGAGCCTCCTGCATTCTCTTCTGCCTCCGCTCCTCTCTCTTGGCCAGGCGATCCAACAAAGCCTGGTCATCATCATCTGCACCTTCAGCACTGGTGGTGATGGTGGCTGTGGAAGACTCTGTCTCTGTGACACTGTAAATGCACGGAAATCACCTTGTAAAGAGGTAAGGTCTGAAATTCATGTCTGATTAAAACTTAATCTTTAAATCCCTGTTACTATCAGGGTTCTTGTTTGATCAAGTGTTATAAACCAACATCAGGCTCAATAGGAGACACATATCATTTGAGGCAGGTGAAAAAACAACAAGCTTGTTCTTGTGAAATTAAAAGAGTAAAATGAGGAGAAACACCCACACTAGTTGTGAGTTTCACTCTTTAAAGAATATTATTGTGAGGAGACAAGAGAATATAAATGAGATGTTCCATTACACCTAAACAAAAGGGATTTATTATCATTTCTACAACACACACAGGAAAGTTTGAATTGTCAGATTAGATAATAAAATCAACTAATAATATGTCAATATACTACATTTAGTTGGTGCACAGAGAATCTGAAGGTGATAATCTATTAAATTGTGGGCCGTCATTTTCATTTTTTTTTTTAATGTTCTCTTTACTCACATAAAAAAAATGATTCCAGTACTGTACTATGAGGTAACCGATCTAGAAGTTTTACTCTCTGCTTTTCTTCCTTTAAATAGCTGTTGGAACTAATTTGTTTAGTGGTTCCAGGCTTATACAAAGTACAGTTTAAAGTGTTGCCAAAAATTTATTCAATTGTGCTGTCGTGGGGAGGTTTTTAAAAGCTTTTATTTCTTTATCTCATGTTTAGATTTGTTAGTGCTCTTCAACTCTCTCTTTCAGTCAGTCCTGCTGATTGCTCCTGCTCAAAATGATTTATCTGCATCCAGATGCAGCACAAGAGCCATGTGCGACACATGACCCTGTCAAAGTTCCACAACCAATAGAAGGTATGATGTTGCCAAATACAATAACTTCACTGTGGATGAGTTCAGAACATCTCCAGTGGAAGGTTTCTGTTTTTGCCACATTATAGTACATGGTTCTCATCTGCTCATCCATATTGTACCTGTTGGTGTTGATTACATCAGTGGTACCAGGCTCCTCCAAGTCCTTCATCTTCTTTCGCTCCTCCCGTGCACGTCGCCTTCGCTCCCGCGCTTCCTCCTCATCATCATCGTTGGTGTAACCCGGTCTGAACCATCACACACATTCACATCAAATCTTAATGTGAGTTGCTGAAGTATTAAATAAATATCTGATATTCCACAATGGGATGTTTACGGAAAAGACAGAAGAAAGTAAATGTCGTCAGCAATTATACTTCTCCTTGTGTTGATCTGACCTCTAAATGTCGGGTTGATATCCGCGTGAGAATGAAACAGGAACCACTGTGAGTGTCCTTCCTTCTACATATGTGACTCAGACATCACCACATCAGTTAAATGTTCACCCAAACATTCAAACATTGCATTCGTCGCATGTGAATGACAAACTCCAGAAACATTCTGGACCCAATTTTCTGGACATCGTCCACATTTCATGTCTGAAAAAGGCTTCAGGTTCAGGTATAGAGATTCAAATGTGTTGCGCTCGTAGAGGCTAATGTAGCCTTCAGCTATTAGCTTCCTTAGCCATTCGTCATTATAATTGTTTGAATGGCATCACTTAAGCTATACATATTTCTGGCAAGAACAGTTCCCCACTGAGCTTCTAAATGTTGTGGCACTTCCACAGAAGCAACAGTGACACTGTGATACAAAGTAAGTGGAGCAAAATACAAAGATGCCTTGTTGGCTACCATGAAAACACAGTGAACACACAGTAAAAACACAGTGAAAACACAGTGAAAACACAGTGAAAACCTTTTTTCATGTGGACATGGATGCATCTCAAAGGCTGTCAAGAGGCCAAAGGAGCTTTAATCATCAGACGAAAGGCAAAACTACAAACATTAACTTGCGTAACAAAGGTATCGTGACCACCTCAAATCGGTCTCCGGACCCTTTGAGGCATCTTAACCCCCAGGTTGTGAATCACTGATTTAAGACAGACGATTTCAAGCTGACATTTAAAGGTATAATTGAGACTGGAAGCTGCAACAGAGAGAGAACAGAACTGAGAAATAATAGGAAACACACACTCTACGTGTGTCCAAGATCCAAATGTTGCATTGAGTTCTCCACGAGAATTACTCCCTTGGAACAAAAACCACCAGAGACAATAGTGGCAGGGGAAAAGGATGGAATGGGAGAAAGATGATTAGATAAGAAATTGTTTTAGTGTCCAAACATTACTTAATGTTTAGTTAGCATAACCATTACCCTCCTGTCTCTCTTCCTGCCACTGACCTTTATCCAACTGTGAGTACATTCACAGGGAGACTCTCAAGCTTGCCAGGCTGTATCTTTCCAAGCATTACCAGACTTTATGAGGCGAGGAGAAAGCTTGAAATGGCCCATTGATAGCGCGTGGGTATTATTTCCCTCTGCTCATCTCAAATCCGCTGCACAATGATTTACAGATGTGAGAGGAAGAGGTGGATGTGAACCACACAAATCCTCTCAGTCTTTAAAAACAAAAACAAAGACCCGAAGGAGGCAGAAATCCAACAAATCCTCAGGCAAAGGTTCCACTAAATGGCACAGTTTGCCTCAAGTAATCACAGAGGAAGTAATTCAATTAAGTATCACTCCACCCAAAGCTAGATGCCTCCTGTGAGACCGCTGTTAAAGTTTTACTGTTACATTTCCAGATGAGCAACCCAAGGGATGTAATCGGAGAGGAATATGATGAGGGCTTCTTGTAGAAAAGGAAAACAAAATACGGCAGCAACTAAAAAAAGAAACAACAGCCTCTCAAAATGGAAAGAAACAAAGAGAAGGCTTTGTTGTGCTTAAAAAAGAAGAAGAGATCAAAACATTCCAGTGTGCAGTATTTCCTCTGGAGCAGAGAATCTTGAGGGTGGTGAGAGGCAGGCTGGTTTGGCAGTTGGGTGTTTGCAGGACTGTGACAAAAGCTTTTTCTTTCACTGACACTCTGGAAGGACATCTCAGCTGACATCTGACATGACATCAGAGGACAGTGTCCCTATCATGTCCACAGGTGCAAAGGTGCTCTTTTTAAAAATAAAAATAAAAATCACAATAAGAGGGGGAGGAAATATTTGCATTTTTTCTGATTAGATTTACTGCCATTTGTGTAACACCTGCTTTTAATTTAAATACACAAAACAGCCATTTACTAGAGATAATTAGAATGAACTTAATTTTAGGCACATGTTACTGTTGCGGGGTTCTTGTAAGAAAAAAACCATGGTGCAGTTGACTGACTTGAGTCCTTTTAATGTCCCAACTTCCCAAGGTGAACATAGTGAAAAAATATTTACAGAAAAAATAGGAAAAATACTAGTAATGAACATGTCTCTCTTGTGAAACAGACCTGTTTCCTTTAGATTACCTGTATAAATAAAGTTTACATTAAAAAAAAAGTGTTACTTAATACTAAACTAAACAGGTGTAAAATGTTCATCAGTTGTACTCAATTTTGGTCGTTTGGTTCATATGTTGTTTCTAGTAGCTCTCAGATAAAGAGATTGTTTTAATTTCGCTGCATGTCTTTCTTTCTAGAATATCCTATAACTATTGTGATATTAACGTGAGAACAGAGTGTGGGGGGAGACGACAGAGAGCAAGGGACAAAGGCACACACAGCACAGCTCTCTGACTCCTTAACAGGAAAAAAAGACAGTTAAGCTCATTAAGCTGTCTGTCATCGTGTGGACACTGTCCACTCCTGTCTGCTCTATTCTGCTGGACCCTGTGGATCTGCTCAGCTTTCATGAAAAAGTGCAGACACACAGCAGATCACTGAACATCTGTCTATATAAAGCTCTGCCCAGATAATCCAAGAATCGGTCAAAAATAACAAATAACAAAAATAACTGGCTGACGTCCCTGTGAGCAACTGCTGTGTGTTTACTGAATGAGACCTGAATGACAGTGAAAACTGTGATCAAACCATTACGCTGTCATTGAAAATGATTTGTAGAAACTCCGCATTTAGCCTTTTTGTCAATAGTCATCAATAGTGTGTGACAGTGTGGATTCCCATGTTCTTGTTCATTGGCACGTGTTCATATGTCCATAATATGTCCAAAATATAAGTATTCACTTACTTGTCAGCCTCGAGGCGCATCTGCTCTCTCCTCTGCCTCCTCAGCTCCATACGTCGGTCAAAGTCATCATCCATGATGCCCAATAGATTCTCCTCACTGAAAGATACAAGGGTGATCACTTAGTGGTTTCCAAATCAGTTCTTCAACACATCAACGCCGCATTGCTCGGAAGTAGGTTCTTGGACAATGCACAGTTGGATTTACAACCACATGTAGGCTGAGCCTCATTTCACCATCATGATGATGGCACACCATATTTGGGATGTTTGATGTGAAGAAACAAACCCCCACGGTGCGTAAAAGTAGTCCAATCACTCCAGACACTTGAGAGTACAGAGAATCACTGAGAACAGTGGCTTGACATGTGTGTAAAAAAAAAAAAAAAGACGTAAAAGACAGAAATAAAAGACAGTGTCTGTCAGTTTACACTACCTGAACAGTAGCAGAAGTTTAGACCATGAACAGCAGTGTCTCCCCTCTGCTCATACATCAACTTTAACAGTCTGGTTTATATCTCAGCCTCTCCACAGCACAGAGAATTCCTGCTTGTTCCTTCAGTAGCTTTTAACTATACCAGAAAAGGCAAAGCCTGCCTCTCTGCTCCGCTCTTGTTCTCTCACATCCTCCTCCTCCTCCTCCTGCTCTTCATCCTGACCGCTCTTTCCCTCATATCCTCCTGTCTCCTCCCTGATCACTGAGTTTATAAACTTCATTCTTAAATTGTGCCTGGTGAAGTTACTTTCTTCTCTTTCAAATGAATCTGAAAACATCAGAAGTTGTTGTGTCACTACCTTCTTTTACTCTCTAGAGGCCACTTTGAAAATTAGCTTCAGGAACCCACTGTCCAATCTTTCGTTCATCTTTAACAAAGCAAAACAAAAAGCAACTTGTCATTTCAGGTTTGGTACTGCTCCCACCCGTCATTTTTAGTCAGTTGTTAATTAAAGAGAGAGGGTTTAAATTCATTTCCAGGGACTTTCAGAGGTTGAACATCCAAAACTTTCCAAAACTATTAATTCTAAGAAATGCTGAAGGTGTTGCCTGCAAGAAAATCATCCGGTTATCTTTTAGAATTTATAAATGTATTGATTGTCTTCATGAACTGAGGGATTTGTTACATTTTTATTTAAAATCCGATTACTCTCCATGTGAATGTTGGTCAGTATAACTTATTGGGAATGTATTTATCTGCATCTGTCTTGAATTTGTCCCACAATTAGCAATTCATGGTCAGTAAACTGACCATCTTTTAGAATTTTAATAAATAGATAACAGCAGCACAGACTTCTCTGTGACAAATTTGGTCTACCAGCTTCTCTAAAAGTAAAAATAATTCATACATAATAAGAAAAAGTCTGGAGAAACTTGTGCTTTTTTTGGTGTGTATTATTCTGGATTCTCAGAAGAAGAAGTATCAATGTGCACACTTGAGTCAAAAAAAAACTGTGCTGTTACTGGCACCTGCTGTTACTATGGCGACCCCTCAACTGAACATATTTTCTGTCATGAACGTTTCTTCAGCTGCAGACTCTGTACAACACACAGTTTGGAAAATGCAAAGGAAGGAAGACAAATACTGAAAATTATAATTCTCTGCCTCGTGATTTTGGCAACATAACAAAGAGTTCTGGGTGAGCTCACACAGACACTTAACATTCTGTTTACATCACGCACCACTGTGTATAATTTCTCCCTTTACATTGAGGTGACACACCTGCAGTGTGTTTACGCAACAAGCACTAAAAAAGCAGTCGAGCACATTATCGTTGTCCATTCTCGGCCGCATGAGATTATGTTGCTTTAATGTAGCTGCAAATGTAAACTGTGTACTTTTACATTATAGCGTTAGGAGCCATTTATTAAACAAATGGGTTGAAGTCAAGTGTCCCCACGATCTATACAAGGAGATACACACAAACGCTTTCTGTCAATAACCATAATTCAATAGCTAGTTATAGAATAAATGTGGATTAACAAGAGGGCAGTTTTCATGAATTTATCCATTTACTGCACTGAGGGTGAAGCCATTAACACACACTGAACTCTGTAGGTTCAAACTGTTAAATAACAATGCATGGAAACATGTACATGATCTGTACTAAGTATACTACAAATACTGTTGTCTAACACTGCCTCGATCCCTGTTCTACTATGGGAGGCAGGATAATCTTGAACTGAATAGAGCAACAGACAAAAACCCACTGACCTGCAGCCTCACAGCTTACAAACATGCCAGAGTTGTGATCCAGATCTGTGTGGATCCGCTAGGATCCAGGTAAACAAATCACAACTCTGTAAGCTGTGGAATTATATGGTTTCCATGACTTCAGAGGACATTACATTGACTTACTCTAACCATAACTTAACCCTAACCTCATCCTAACCATGCATGTTTTCATCTTAAAATGTAATAATTGACATTACAGGGACTTGCTTTTTGTCCCCACAAGGAGAACAAGACCCCATAATGTGACTGTATAAACAGATTTAGGTCCCTACAACAAAGTAATACCTAAAGCACACACACACACACACACTCATCACCATGCAAGGGATTTGTATGGACTGGAAGTGGTTTGCTTGGATGAAATAATCCAAAAATACAATATGTTCTTGCTCTCTTTCTGTCCCTCACGTGAAAGGAACCCGCACTAGATTATAATTCATTCTATTCATACATCTGTAACTGTTAAGCAAGAAGAATCAGTTAACTGATTCTTGCTGTACAGCAGAGTGAGTGAGTTAGATACGCTAACTCACTCTGCTCAGTTTGAAACAAAGCGAGTAAACCCAGCTGTGACGAGGAAGCAGTGGTTTTCTGCTGAGGTGTAAACTGGCTTGAAGCAGTGGGATTATGTCGGTGGTTTAAATATGACGTTTGCATTTCGGCTACTTCTCTCTAAGCAAAATACAGACGTCTACTCTGAGATTTTGAGAGCTAAGGGTTCATGGAGGACTCCTTTGTGTATCACAAATGAAGGGAAGTTTGCACAGAACATATTATTTGCATTAAAAATGTTTGCACTACTGAAAAATTTGGTTTTATTGAAAAGCAGTTAAAGTTACAGTAGCCAATAGCTTACAGTAGGTGTAATGCAAGAGCCCTATTCTAAGGCTACAGAAATCCCTTTCTTGCTGAGAGTTGGATGAAATGAAATTCACTATCATGTCTGGGCTTCTTTTTTGTCTTAATAAACTTCAGCAAGTGACACATTGCTCTGCACCATGCTGTTGCTTGCTAAGAAACACAACACAAAACTGCACATGAAATCCTAAAGTATGCTTATTGACTCCAACCTAAACAATAATATGTGATTTTGATTTTGCAGGGCTGACTTCATCATTTCATTCATTCACCCTTTCACTCTCACATGTGTACTTCACAGCTATGTGCTGTACCCCCACACACACACACACACATTTATCATACCCATTCACACACTGGCGGCACAGATGTCAAGAGCAACTTGTGTCTCGAGTGTCTTGCCCAGGGACACATGAGCTTGTAGACTTGCGTAACTGGGGATTAAACCCACAACCTTCCACCTTAAAGATGCTCCGCACAAGGCTGCCCCAAATTGAGACCTGATGTGAGATCTAAAACTGACCTGTTTGGAACTAACCAAAAACAGGTAAATTAACAGTGAGCTCACACTCAAGTGTTTTGTTTCTCAGGCCAAGCATTTAGCATTAGTAATCCTGAAGTGGCCTTATAAGACATTAGTGCTTGGTATGTAGAAGCTAAAAGACTTCCACTAAAAGCCTCATAATTACACCAATTGCATGTCTCTCCTTTGTGTTTCTATTCATCCCTGTACTGTGTACATGCCGTGTGCTATTTGTATATCGTCTGGCTTTGTTATTACTGGCTTGGTTAAGGCGTCTTTATAGCGGGTCTGCCAATGTATTCAAAAGACATCAAAAGAAGGCAGAAGAAAACATTTTAACTGTACTAAGTGATTTCCATTTGGTTTGGCAAAGTTAAATCGGACCTCACATCTTCATTTAGGAAAGACACGGCAGGCAGCTGGAGATCGCTGATAGTCTGTACTGTGCTGCGTCTCGTTAATCAGTCAAGTTTAACATGTGGGTTTGTGGCAAAATGAAAGTTTTTTTTATAATTTATAACAGTGTTTGATGCAGATAATTTGCATGTGGGAAGGCAGATGGAAGTGTGTAGAAAAAAAAAAGAAGCAAGGCACACATTATTATGCAATTTGCGGCAACCCTCTCCCGGATCTAACAGCCAGCAGTTTGACTCTGGAGGCTTCATGGCTGCTTCATAAAAAGCTTGATACGAAGGAGTTAGACGTGTCCTCCATCAAAAATGTTGGTATTGTGGCATTTCTTTGTATTTCTCTACCTTTGAGTGCTAAGACAGTTGACCACAGACACCAAAGACACAGCCACGGGTGCAAAATTGTGCAAAACTATTTTGTCCGCAATCCTTTTCCGTGTGACCACAGCGGGAGCCAACTCATTTAAGTTCATGGCAGGATGTGAAGACAAATTCTAACAGCTTTGTTTACCCAACAAAACAAATGCTCCAGTGATCTGGGTAATTCTGATTGTCTGCATCAACCAACAACATAGAACCACTGCAAATAAAAAGGATATAGTGGTCTTCAGTTTGCACAATTTGAGTACTCGGAAATTCCCAGATGTCACCTGCAACCAGGCAGCTGTCAATCACGCTGTTGTACAGATGAAACCCAACATATTGTCAAGAAACACGACATATTAAACTTTTAAACTATTTATGTTGATCTTTCTCCATACCATGGCGAGCTGCATCTGTGACCGTGTTTGTTTTAGCCAAACTGCAAATGCCGGAAACAAATTTAGTGTCTGACCCTGAATTAAAACATCTTATAAACATTAGTATTCTGGCTACACCCAAACTCTGTGTGTGAGTGTTAGTGTTATACATTGTGGCAATTCTGTAATAGTTTAATTCACTTCCATATGATTTGTTTTAGTGTAGTTAAGTGTTTTTCTTGTGCTTTGGCTAAAATGCAACATGATTTTCCATCCAGTCTAAATCCACTAGAAAGAACGGATCAACAAACACCCCCAGAGATTACTGTGTCACATCTTCTCTGATTTGTAATCACAATCATTTAGTTGGATACTTTTTCATATGGTTCACTGGGTAATAAGAGGTGCTGTAATTATTAAATCTTTGCGGTTAATATGCTGTAGTTAGGTTTTTATGTTGATAAATTAAGATTCAGAAGAGATCCCATGGTCGCTGCTGACTATGGCTGTAATTCAGGTATGTCTGCATCCCAGAGTTAGACAGGGTTCTTGTAAAAAGATAAAGAAAGTGCTTCCACACAGTTAGACGTAAACAGATGCCAGAGAGGCGTTTGCAATCAATCAAGAAGCTGCAACTGCTTACTCCACATGACCAAACATGGTCACACACACAAAAAGTCCCCACCAGGATACAAATTCCATCCAGCCCTTCAGCCGCATCATACTGTAGTGTTGACCTTTCCTGTAACGCGTTAAAATGTTTAGTTAAAATGTTTAGTTAAAATGAAGTTGCTCTGCGGCTGATAACTATCGACCGGTCAAGTCGGTCATCTCCTTACAGGGAAACACAGGACCCTCACTCAGTCCTCTGCTGCTCAGCTTTGTTTTAACAAGCCAAAGGACATAAGGAAGTCATCATCAGCTGACAGATAATCCTTAAACAACTGGGAATTGTGGTGTACTTGCTGTATAGTTCTTAATGAAAATAAAGGGGTCAATGAAACTTGAATAAAGTCTCGTGGTGACACGAGATAATCCACACTCAGAGCTACGTTACACTTTCCTCCTTTATAAAAGACTCAGTGGAGATAGATGCAGCTTTGAGCACTCCCTGTTTCACATCCCGTCAACTAACAACTCAGCCTCCTTTTAAGGAAGTACACAGCCAGTGTTAGTTGTCGTGTCTCAGCTTGGTCCAAGGCCGTGGACAGGGAGCATGGTTTACTCTAAGAAATACCTGCTATACAAAGAGGCAATCTAAGAATAACTTCTTTCCATTGTAATCGCCACAAATCAACTTTTCCATAGTGTTGACTTGAATACTAACTGTGAAATAATCCACTTATGAAATAATCCAAAATGCATCCAAATGTATCTGCTTAAACACAGAGAAATGTTAACCAGCTTTAACCAGCTGCTTTGGGAAATCCCAAAAAGACAGAGGTGACAGAGCCTTCACAGTGGCAGCTCCTCAGCTATGGAATGCCCTGCCCTGACACATCACTGCCCAGATGTTTTAAATCTTCTTTAAAATCCTACTTTTACTCCATGGTGTTTAAGTCAGGTTGAGCTGGAATCCCATTTTTTGTTTGTTTGTTTGTTTTATGTGCTTGTTTTTGCTCTGCATTGTTTTTAAATGTTTTATGTTCTATGTTTTGTTATGCTTTCTATTTTTATTGATTGTTTTTATACATATCATTCTGTGCAGCACTTTTTAAAGTGCTCTATAAATACATTTTGAGAGTTATTTCCCCTTATGTCCACTGTCAGTGGATTCTATAGCAGAGTAATTATTGATGAGCAGCCAGTAACTTTCACCTCGACCTCTACTATAATTTGATCATGTGGAAAACCATTTCCTTTTGAATTTAAACTGTCCACTAACAGAGCAGCCAACCTTTCTCTCCCACTTGTATTTATTTTTTTCACCAGCAAGGCTCATTTGTGCTCAGACTAAAACAGCAGCCAGCTAATTTGACCTGTATTTATTTCTCACTTGGCAAACTTGACTTCTTTTTAATGACTTCCTTTACATTCAAACAGGGTTTAAAAAGTATAATCCCACTCTCTGTAGTTACTGGCACCATTACTAGGTTCATTTGATGCAGCTATTTAGCCCTCGACAATTAAATCTGTGCTTATTTCTTTGTTATTGTGCATGCACACTGACAATTTAAAACTTTCACAAATATTTCACTGTTGATGCACAGTTGTCTTCACTAGGATGATGCACAATTATGCCGAGGATGCTCTGGGTTTTGAGACTGACGAGACAAGCCTGCATAAACTCACACACTCCAGCCCACATGTGATTGTAGCCTTTATCTTTAATACCATCTAAGGAATAGGAGACTGACTTGGCATGTCTGCAGCTGCAAACGGCGTTTTCCACAGCTCGTCCCCTCGGCGCATCAGCAACAGAAACTAAATTCAAATTATAGCATTCACTCCTGAGTTTGACAGAGTGCTAAGCTTTGTGGGATGAGAAAAGAAGAGGAATTTGAGACTTTTAAAGCCACAGATTTGCAGTCACCACAAACATTTTGTCTGTCATACCCTGTTTAAGCTCTATGTGTCCTACCTTACCAACATCATGGTATGAGGCAACATGCAAATAGGGTGTTTTGATTCCTCTGCACGAATATCCTTAATGAATATAAACTTCACAATTTTGTTTGAAGAGTTCAGCGACATTTATTGTTCTGCTGATTTGACTGAGAACGTTTACCCAAATTACATTGTGCTCTTTTATCAGAATGAGCAAAAGTCTTCCTACAGACTTTATTATACATTGTCCACATGTTGTGCGTCAGTTATCAGGACCCCTCTTAAACCAGAACACACACTCCTACACGTGGTGACAGATTATAATTTATCACTCAGCAGTCATTTTAACTCTCTTAAAACAAGCTGATTTTCTCCTCAAAATACTCTTAAAGTTGTGTTTTTAATTAACATATCAATCTTTTTCCAAAAACACTCTTTAAGACAGGTGTATTAAGACTAAAAAAAAAGGAGGGAGGTAGCTATACAGTACAATACATAATCCAGTGTAGTAAAATGTGTAAACTAGTTTTTACACTATAGATTAGCTGTCCTTAATATAATCCAGCTGTTAGACTTGTAAATAAGACACAAACCTACTGTGATGTGTTAACACCAGTCTTCATCTGGCTCAGCTCTGATATCAAACCTCATACTTTCACATAAGTCATAAGTCAGTCAATGCTGCGTAATAAGTCATCATCATAAGACTTACCAGGCCTGCAGACCAAAGTCAGTGTTCCTGCTTGAAATCAGGGCCGAGACGACGAGCAGACATTTATAGCTTGATCAGTGTGAACAGCTCCGCCTGCTCAGACTGTAACTCAGTGATGTCCACTCACACTGGCCTGATGTGAGAGTGCACGCTCACATGAACACAACACATTATCAGTATAATGTGACTCTTAACAAGTTTCTGCAGAAAATGTTTACATTTACAGTGAATTACTGAGATTTTCTTTTTCTGAATGAAAGAAAAAATAATCTGTAGTCCTTGAACTATTTCTTATTTTAAAGTAACTACACTTAATGTAAACTCATGGGAAAATGTAACATGGCACTTATCCTATGTGCAATAAAACACTATATCACTTGTGTAATCCTGTAAATATTAAGCTCATACTGTATATATTCTTGTTACTTAATGTATACTGTATAGTCTATTCCAGGAGTGTCAAACATACGGCCTGCGGACCAGAACCAGCTCACGCAAAGATCCAATCTGGCCTGCAGGATTCATTTGTTAACATTTCATATTATGATTATAGTTTGCTCATAATGTGTATATATAGTATACCTAAAGGATAACATAAAGGATTATCTTATATCTTATCTTAAATGAAAATTCACAACTGTATCTCAGATGCCTGGATGATATAGCCCCCACTAGACAAAATGATGTGAACTTTGCATTCCATAGATTAAAACGTTCACCACATCACACGATGTTACTGCCGCCACATAGATGGGAACAAGAATCACACTGAGCGTTTTCAACCAATTAGAGGTTTTTTTCTCTCTCTGGCTCGGCCCTGCTGGTTTGGCCAAATTATAGAAATGGTTGACAAATAAAGAGCCACTCCTCTGTGCCAGTCTGTGGTAGCCTAACAGACTCAGTGGTTTACTGTCTCCAGAGGGCTCGGGGAAACCAGAATCCAAATTACATGCATATCTGTACTTCCAAACTGCATTGTTGTTTGCTTTCCCAATTTGTTCCTACTGCCCCATCATAGGATTTACTGCTAACTGTATATCATTGAGACATGTGAGACACTAAGCCGTTGCAAAAGGATGATTTATCTGAAAAAATGACAAACAGACAAATAGACAATATTTAAGGAAATGTTTATTTCTTTCCTTTAGATTATCCTGACACGTCTCTCGTGGGAGGGTGTAGACAGCAGGGAAGTTATTCAATCATCTGCGATGAAATGTTTTGTTACTCTTTAGTATCAACAGTTGCACTCCACTTGTTTTTAATCCTCTGTTGATCGAACGGACCAAAAATAACAACAGCAAAGACACAAACAAACACATTGGGAAACAGAGGAGATATAAATGACACACAGTAGTATCCGTCTAAAAACAAGAAGCACAATACAGTACACAGTGGTCTTTGCCACCCACAGTGGTAACATAACATAACATAATATAATAGTGCTGTTATAAGACTCATGAGTAGTTTGTAACATTTTCCCCCATGTTATTAACAAAAAAACATGTGACATAAAAATAATAATTTAGAATCCAAGATTCCAATCCATGCTTGTGTTGCCTACAATATTTCAGTCATGTTTTACTTTACTGTAACAAAATGGATAAATAAATAAAAAATGTTGCTTATATGGCCTGGAACGGCAAAGCACCAAGCAATAATCAGGCCAAGGAGCACATTCATTACCCCTCTGCTTTTAAACATAATGGTAAGCTTCACTCAAAAACATAGCCTTTCTATGTATATGTGTATATGTATCAACATTATTATTTACGTAGGAGTAACTCCTAAGTAAGTAACTAAGGGTAGTACAGAACTTCAGTGTTTTTTTGAAGGAAAGGTTTGTAAACGGCATCTTTTCATTCTTAAAAATCTCCATGAGACAAGATTAATTTTTGAAAAATAAGATTGAGGGTTAATACTTTCTCAAAGCTTGTGTTTTCTCTGGCAACACAGCAACATTTTCCCTTTAACTGAACATGACCTATTTCAATTATTATTATAATATATATATTCTTTTTTTAAGCTTTACCACATCTGAAAGGTAGTCAGTGAGTAAATAAATAATTAACTTTACATTCACCATACAGTCGTACAATGGGACAGTTAGCCTAAAAAAATATATAAGTAAAACATAAAGACTTAATCAGTGCTTACACACAGTGCTGAGACATTTACAGTACATAACTGGACTTTTTCCTGACCCAGTAGGACCAGTCTGACCTATGACACCCACATCCTGTGTTCACATCATTACAGTATTACACAAACTGTAACTTTATAGTTCAGGTCTGGTATTACCATACAAAGGATCTGTTCACAAGTAAATAGCTCTAAGTTTACACCTGCCATAACAATGTGTCTCCATAAGCAGTGAGTAGATCAATGTGCTGTGAGCAGCATTAGCTTCATTTGTAAAAAATAATTACAGTTCCCTTATATTCTTTTGAGACAATGTTGTGGTTTTGTTTCTCATGACAGTGAAATGGTGCTGAGGACATCAGTAGGCCACCTCCAGATGTGGTTTAAGTGATCAGATCTTTAACACCTGTTCACACCTGTCATTAAGCACTGTCCACTTGTCAACAGATCATCAGAAGCAGATTCTATTACGAGGTCTTAACATGGCCTAAGACTTACACTTGTTTGTTCAATCTTACCGATTAAATTGTTATCACTGTTGTTATTGGCTACACTTAAAGAATGACTTAAAAGTCACAAAAGGCAGATCTACCGTGTCTTACAGTCACTCCAGTGCATTTACTTTGAAGGCAGGGCTTTTCCCTGGTCCTCCACCTTTTTAATGGCCGCCTTAATCTTCTCCTGGTCTCCTAAGAGTTGTCGAGGTTTCACAGGCCTGAGGTTGTCATCCAGCTCGAGCAGCACAGGTATTCCTGTAGGTAAAGTGACACCGGCTATAGCCTCATCTGATATACCTGTTAAAATAAAGGCAGGAATATTAAAATTCTTATTGACAGCTGTCTTTAATTTCACATTCATGTAATGTGACACACTACTGCCAGCAAGATAGATTAATGCTCTCTATGTTTATGTCAGTATGACAGAGTTTTAGCTGTCTCAGATTCTGTGTTGCATATTATTATGTAACAGGCAACATGAGTTCAGTTACTGAAGTGGCCAGTCGCACATGAAGCCCTTGCAGCTCACGAGTGTGAAGAAAGGTCAGCGTGGATTCTATAGCCATGGCCAAATGTAATACAAACTCACTGGTCTTTTTGTACAAGTTCAGCCTTCCATTTCTGGAACATAAATATTCACTGACTCTGCAAGAAACATCAGCTCATAAAGCCTCTAAGTTTGGGATTTGGGATCACAGAGGAAAACTGATACAGAGCTAAAATGTTTGATCAGTCTTGTTTCATTTTAAAATGAAAACGTAGTAGGATGATGTGGCCTACCTTCCAGGTGTTTTAGCAGAGCCCTGCAGCTGTTTCCATGGGCGGAAATGAGCACAGTCTTGCCTTTCTTTATCTCTGGAACAACGGTGCTTTCCCAGTAGGGCAGCAGCCTGTCCAACACCTGCTTCAGGCTCTCTGCTCTGGGAAGCTTCTCCTTTGGCACATCACAAGTGTTGTACCTGCGGTCATTGTAGATTTCCAGGAAGTAAGGATGAGATTCATCAATCGGAGGTGGAGTAATGTCATAGCTCCTTCTCCACAACTTCACCTTTTCCTCCCCGTGTTTTAAAGCCATCTCTGCCCGGTTCAAGCCGATCAGAGAACCATAATGGCGCTCATTAAGTCTCCAAGACTTGATGACGGGGACCCACTCCTGGCCCATTGCCTCTTGCACCAGCCATGCTGTCTGAACGGAGCGGCTGAGTATGGAGCAGAACACCTGGTCAAACTTGTAACCTTGCTCCTTCAGGAGCCTGCCACAGTCCTGGGCCTCCTTCACCCCATTTTCACTCAGCTTCTGGTCAACCCAGCTACAGAAGCGGTTCTCTTTGTTCCAGGCGCCCTCTCCATGCCTCAGCAGAAAGAGTTTGTACTTGGACATCCGCAGCACCAACAGCAGGAACCTGCATACATGGAGATAAAGGTTATACAGTCAGTGAAAACAGAAATGACAGTATTTCTCCTCCACATCCTCTACATGAGGTCACAAGGCTGTTGATGCCAATCCCAACTGACATTGGACATAATGTTAATTTGCACCCTCCTCAAACACAGACACCCTCAATATAACTAGAACATTTTGTCATTTTTGATAAATGCCTCAAATGTATACACATGTTAACTAGATTGTACAGACCAGTTTCCTTCTGATCAAAAAGAACCTCAAAAATAACACAGATGTTCACCAGAAAACACCACAAGGTGGTAATATATCCATACATTTATTCCTACCTGGACTACTGTAATGCCTTTCATTCATTCATGTCTGTCATAACAGAGCACACATACATAACACCTCACTACAACAAAAAAAGAGAAGAGAGATTATACTAACCCTATATTAGCCTCACTTTATAGGCTAAAGGTTGATTTTATAATTCATTTGAATAATACCCTTTAAAGCACTTTCTGATCTTGCCCCTTTAGTACATCTATGATCTCTGCTCGTATGACTGTATGAGCCTGGTTATATTTGAGGGCCTCATCTAAAGGCTAACCAACCACCGCTCAATTCACCACTGAGGAACAAGAGGGACCAGACTGTTATCATCTTAATTTTGAATACTCTTTTGACTGTTGTAATCAATTTATATTCCACATTTATATTACTTTAACAGTGATGATAACAGATTTTCAAGGAAGTCAATCCTTTCCACCTACAGTTGGTCATTTGTGTGGTTCCCTTGGATATTCAACAGGTCTCAACTAAACTGTTTATTTCTCAATAAATTTCAACATTAAACTCCTGTTTGATGCTAGTATGGTTTAATATAATTATTAACTAAGGATATTGACCGATACTGAAAAATAAGGCACAGATAGTTAGTTTACTGTATCCTTTCAGATTTTAATTAATGTACCTAGCAATATCACTGCTTTACTATATGATTATTCTGTAAGATATTGGTAACTTATTAATATGTGTGTAAATGTTGTTTCTATATTGTTCTCAGTACTTGTATGTATTTATATTAAGTATTGTTTTACAGTTTTCTGAATTATTATTATCATCATACTTTACTATAAAATTCTATTTATATCTGTATATTTATATTCTTGCCCTTTTGCACCAGCAGGGACTATCTATCACACTGTGGCCTCAATATTTCTCTGTCACTGTCTCTGATCTGAGTTCAGTAGCAGAGCTAAAGGTTAGAGGTTGCATCTAAAGGTGACAAGGAAAAGGCAGTTAGCTACAGCAATTAGCATTATTATCCCGCCTTGTGCATACTGCAGGCTGAACACAAAGCAAAATAAAAAACAAACTCATACTTCACGACTTCAGTGTGCCTTTGCACATTTTACAGGATGCTGTGACGCTTTTTAGCTAGGCTTACAGGATGAGTGGACGTGTTACAGATATAGACCGACCAACGTTTAAAAAAAGCAACAACAAAAACATATATGTGGCATCCTCGTCCAAAAATGATCAGAATGTTTTTAAAAAATCTCGTCTTACCCTTTGTGGGTTTCGAATCCGGCCTAACTGTAGCTGTAGTCGTCTTCAGTGTTGACAGTTGCTCCCAGAACGTGCACAGCAAACGTTCCCCAGTCTGGTGATTGGCATTACGATCGTCCAATCAGAATAGTGGCTCCCGCGTGTAGGCGGAGCCATCTTCAAATGCCCTTAATAGGCGTAGCAAAGGGAGTATGAGGAGGAGGTGGTGGTGGTAACCGTCCGTTGAACGCCGTAGATGTGGAGAGGTACAGTCTGTTGCCGTGGAAATGTTGATGTTTTGTAGTATGAACTCTGTTGTTTACACCTTGGAGAGGATTTATAGTGTTTGTAAGAGAAAGACAGTAGTTTTTTTACAGGATTTCTCTGCTCACAGGCAGCTTACATTTTATGTAAGCTGTATGCAGGGGAAAATATGACACTTAATCCTTTAACCTTAAGTTTTGAAACCAGTGCCACATTAATTCCAACATAAAAAACAGTTAAGATGGGTCAAACTCAAGTTAAACGTGTGTGGGTTTGTAGCTGTAGGTTCAGAGTAGCAGGGCCGGCTCTATAGATTTTGGTGCCATAAGTAAGATTGGGATTCAGTGACCCAGAAAACTCCTCCATTAACCCCTTTCCCTCCCAAAATGCATCAAAGAACTTAATTGGCCATCACATATCAAAAAGAATGCCTCATCTCTCTCTCTGGCTGTGAGGTGAACAAGCTGCTGTAGAGACATGGTGGGCAAGATGGTGCCCTTCTTTAACTGAGGGCCGTGTCTAAGGTACAGGTAAAAGGCATAAAGTTATGTAAACCAAACAACTTGTTTTGAAGCAGTGATACATATTTACAAACATACTTGGATAGATGGATGGCAGGATATTCAGTCCCTGCCAATAAAACCTCCTACATGTTACACATTGGACCTCTAAATTAACTACAACCGTTAATTATAGAGCAACAGAAAAATACGTATATTCACATTTTATGTTTTATACATGTGTAATCTGTATTTTATTTTGACCCATGTTTTTAAACCACTCTCTGGTTTTGACTTGTTTTTGCAGGAAAGGCACAGGTGTTACTGATCACACTAACGAAGACAGTGTGTCTGAAAGCCAGCATGCACCCATAAGGTGAGGAAGCTAAATGGAACTCATGCATTATTAATTTTGATTAAATGCACATGTGCTTTTTCTAGTGTGACCACCTTTCAATATGTATGCTATTAAAAGATCTTATGTGCAAATAGAGGTACCTCAGAATATAGCAAATAAATATGTGATTTGATTGGTTTAGGATTTGTAGCAAATTTCTGACATTTTATTGACCTGATTTTTTTAATTCTTTAATAACTAACAGCTTTATTTATTATAATTATTATTGGCAGCATTATGCTATATTTCATGTAACCCTAATTATTACCAAAAATTTGCAATTGGAATCCTTAAATAATCATTGTTATAAAACTGTTATTTCTGATATATGATTAACATTTATGTCTGTATTTTATATATCACCTGTATTTATATATCACACTTTTATAGTCTTGATGACCATTCAAAGCCACTTTTTTCCTAAATTTATATAATATCTATATCAGGGCAGGTCGCATTACCACATTAAAAGGTATGGCAATAAGTCATTCATGAAATGTATGACCATATATCAACAAAAGCAGAAAAAACAGCTTCCCATATGAAGGCACAGATGACCACTCCTGTCTGCAGTTATGACCGTTTTATTATTTGATGCACATGTATTCCTTGTCAGCATATATTTTATTAATTCCACAGTCTTTTCTGAGGATTATCACTTCAACGTGACTCCATTCAGACTTGACTGCCATATTTAAATGACCTTTAAACTGTCCTTGTGTGTATTTATTATCTTCCCTAATACACCAGATAAAATGCCTTATTAAAATTCTTAATAAAACATCTGTATTCCCTCTGTTTATTGTATGCAAAAATAGTATACATCCTTAAATACATAGGTTTTTCATAATACAGTTAGCATTATGCCATTATGTACAAAAACAATATGTATTCCTCAATTATGACGTTAATATGTTCAGTACTGCCATTTTCACAAACAGTTGAAACATGAACTTGCCAGAACCACCTGATTGTTGGGTCTCCTTTTTACCAACAGTCACATGATTAGGTGGTACTTGTACCTGTTGTAAAGCAGCTGGCACATTTCCCAAAGGTATATACTTATAAATCTACTGTCCAGCATTAAACAGCTTCTTTCTGCCCTCCATCCCAGACATCGCATCCACGTTCTTACGCCAGTCAGTCACTTCCTCTTTCTGTGTGGTTAAAGTGTAAAATAGAATTTAGATCACAATTCCGAAAGAACCCAATCACTTCATGCAGTCTTATACTATAGTGCATTAGTATATTTTGATATTGTATATATATATTTTGATTGTTTGTGTCATTAGTAAGCCGTAAAAACATCCTTACCTTTTCCTCCTCCTTCTTCACAGTCTTCAGGTTGGCCTTGAAGTCCACAGACTCTTTGACCTTACAGCCCAGCAAAGCTCCCAGCATGGCGTCAGCAGAAACCCGCACCCTCCTCAGGTTTGGTCTCTTCATCTTCCCCTTTAACTCAAAGATCTTCTGAGACAGGTCCTGTACCTTTTTTGACAAACAAATGCACAGCATTACTGTAACATTAATTTATTTTTTTAGCATTGAATAAATTTTTTTTAGTGAATAGACACATGATATTAAGTATTAGTATTGGTGAAAATGACTGGTTTTAGATCTCGGAGGGGAAATCCGGGGTAATCATGATACATGAAAATACAAAAACCCTAAAAGTCCCACAAAGGCAACATGTGACCAGAATATTAGAGAAGAAGTTGTATGTTTGCCACACTGATATGAGCTGTTTATTTTAAGATGAAAGAAGGGGAAAAAAGCAAAATGGATGAGGGTAATTTATAAAAAGAATGTTTTATAATGGTATCAGTATTATACTTAATACTTAAAGGCCTTGGTATCAGAATTGGACATGAAAAAGTGGTATCAAGCCACGCCTGAGTGCAACTTTTGACCTCTGTAATTACTACAGTCCTGCATCACGTGTGTTTTTGAAAATCAGTACCACTACACTGTTCCATTTCTCAGGCATTTTCTCCCTCTCCATCACTGTGTGAATCTGGTCTCTCCTAGACATCTCCATACCTCCACAGGATTATCACCTGGACCAACTGCCTTTCCACCCTTCACTTGTTAGAGCATTTCTAGCTCAGTCTCTCTGTCTAGCCAATTGATACCTTCTCTCCTTTATTAATGTCTACCATCTCATAGAATTCATTATAATCTTTTCCTTTGCAGCACACCTAGACTTCCGGTACTCCTGCCTACTTTCTTCATCTCTTCATAAATAAAGCTAACATGGTTTTTGGCAAATATCACTTACCTCTTTATCATTTTTCGTCACTTTGGCAGCAATGTCATACCGCTCTTCATCTACCACATCTATTTTCTGGTGCAGTTCTTTGCAGAGGGTCTGTGGACATAAACCTTTAGTGCATTTGTTCTGAAGTTTGGATAAATTCATGGACATGTGGCATGGCAGAATAACATGTTTGTGTATTTGTAAATACAGTATACATAACCATAAATATATATATAAATGCATGCAGCGTCTTATTGTAGAATTAATATGATACGGATTTCACCAAAGACAATGCTATGTATAAAAGTAATTCTTCATTGTAAGAGATGCTGCTTATTAAGGTGAAATTCAAAACAAACTTAATTGCTTGTGGCTCAGGACCTTCAAGTGTTATTTCTCACAATCTACAAACAGGTTATAAGATTAAAGCACTTCAGCGATAGACTATATACCTGTAGATCCTGTACAGACAGGCCTGACACTTGGAGGGATGGGACTCTCTCAGCAAGGGTTCTTTCTCTTTCGTCTCTTCTGACTTGCTTTTCACTCTCCAGCATAGTCATGGCTTTCTTTAGCAGTTTGGTCTGGTGTACAGCACATACACATAGAAAATTACACCAGACAATTTTCTGTATAGACAACGTAATTCGAGACAGTGACATAAAAACACATAACATACCTTCAAGAACAGTCTTCGAGATGCAGAAATCTTTGGCTTTGGTTTCTACAAAAGAAAACAATGAACAGTTTATTCAGATTTTTTTACACTAGATTATATATTGTATATAGTATTTATATATTTATATATGTATATATATACATATATATACTGTTGACTTGATTTTAGTCTGACTCTTATGCAAGTCTTCATTGTGTTTACAAATCAAGAGATTATAATACATCCTCTGAGCAGCATTATGTCATCAGGGCTGAGTAAATGCTACTGTGACTCAAATTCAGAGAGTAAGAAGATAGGGAATCAATTTATGTTGCGTCAGACCCCTAAATAAAGATC
Organism: Solea senegalensis; assembly: GCF_019176455.1. Classification (NCBI taxonomy): domain Eukaryota; kingdom Metazoa; phylum Chordata; class Actinopteri; order Pleuronectiformes; family Soleidae; genus Solea; species Solea senegalensis. Next base: position 11,591,662 of record NC_058030.1, on the reverse strand, counting down.
TTTGTGGAAAAATGAATTAAGTTTCATGCTGAATTTACAACATTTCTTATTGATTGATAAGTAAATAGGTGTTAGTGGCAGTATTCATAGCTTTAAGTCACAAAATGGAAATAGCAAAAAGCTGTTTTACGTGGTTACATGTTGATATTGAATATGTGTATATACATATAAATGTATATAAATATATATATACATACATATATACAGTATATATTATTAATATTTTTTTTTATTATTTAAAATTTAAAGCACCCATCCTGTAAAATTCCCAGTTAGATTCATCTCACAACCATTGCCACACATTTAACAATTTAATGATCAACTCACCGGTGGCCTGTACAGTATAGGATGGATGGTGTCCACATAGAAAGAGAAAAAGTAGGGTTATAACAGAATAATGTTACATCTGTTTGTAATTTAAAGACCCATGGTCACGGTAAGATGATGAACGATAGTGAGATCTGGGTACTTACGCTTCAGACATGACTGCACTTTAGTGTGTCTCCCCTATTTAAATCCACCAAGAAGATAGAAAATGATAAGTGTGAATGATTAATAACACAGACACATCAATTTACCATGTGGAATTAGAAACAACTAATCAGATTTAAATAGTTCTAAGCTAGAAACTTCACATGCCTTGGTTGTAGATACGTAGCATGAGACTTAAAGTTATGAAATTGTATAAAGGTCAAACTAAATAAAACAACTAATACTAATGGACAGTATGCTTTTTGCTATGCATATTTAATCACTTTTGATTAATTAAGAAGAACATTTGTCCTAATATAGATTATTAAACTCAGAAGAAATGCAGTGCGAAACAATTATAATAGTTTGTTTTTCAAAAGTCAAACACTGTGAAGTATTATTTACATTTGCAAATTCTGCTCACGATCCAGATCCGAGAAAGACAGCTGCAGTAATTGCTGTTCCCTAAATAACATGTCTTAAAAACATTTTATATTTTGTTTATCAGAGCAACTGCTTTCAGTTTAGACAAAGTACAACATGTTAATTAACAGAATTAACTGAAATCCTGAGATACTGTGTAATATTTCTACGATAAGAATCCTTAACTTACCGGCTGAGAAATAGTCACAGGCTTGTTTTTTTGTGACAACGAAGACAGAAAGAGGGTAGATATATAGATTCCAGCGCCCATGTGAGTGGCTCACTAAAATAGACCCTCTGTCCTCACCATTCTTGCTCTGGGTCTGAGGTATGGGGTGTGAAAGGTCTTAGGACAATCCACTGATGCTTTCTTGAGAGATGAGGGAGAGATTGAAGACTGACGTAGCTTTAGTCAAATAATATGTTTATGAAATAAAGAAAATGGATGCTAGAAACAATTCACATGAGTACATATATTCATAGTCAACACAAGGCAGGATCATTGAGGTTTTATTGAGAACATTGCTGGTTTACAGCTTTGCACTGAGGACTCATATAAATAGAACTCCTACAAATACTGCAATTACACAATTTAAATAATAATTTAGCTGTATATCTTCGATTGCCAAAAATGTTATATCTGACAAACTTGGACAAAATGATTAATTGATACGCTGTTAGTTGTTAATTTATGAAGGATAATCCTCAGAGACCTGTGTTGACACAGTCAACTCCATTGAGACTGAGGACACTGAAAATAAGTTTGAAAGAATTATGCTGCCATCTCAAGGCTGATCACTGTAATTACTTTGTCACCAATACGCAATAGCCTATAATGAAGTCTATTTAATAAAGTCAAGTAACTCAAATACAAACTCTATGTAGTTAATTACCTGTACTGTTCATAAACCAATGTGATATAGATTGTGATATAGATTTGACAGTATGTTATGTAATTAATTCAACATAAGAGGACGATTCTCTGAGCAAAACAATGTTTCTTTAGTTTCCAGAGGCATCAAACAGCTTCTTCCTGCCCTCCATACCCGACATGGCCTCCACATTCTTACGCCAGTCAGTCACCTCCTCTTTCTGTAGGAAACATAACTTGTTAGATTAACAGCCCGGCTAAAAGCGATACAACCATTACCTGCTGTGCTTTTTTGGTTAGTTTTTTTTAGATCATAAGCCAATATGAGGCTCACCTTTTCCTCCTCCTTTTTGACAGTTTTGAGGTTGGCCTTGAAGTCAAAGGACTCTTTGTGTTTGGAGCCCAGCAGCACACTCAGCATGGCCTCAGCTGAAATCTTCACTCTCTTCAGGTTTGGTTTCTTGAACTTACTCTGCATCTCAGTGATCTTCAGTTTCATGTTGTCCATCTGGGCAGAGGGTTCGAGCAGATCGATTGATGTAACATACATTGCAATTATTTTTGTTCATGACCAAAATGGAGAGGGAAGGATCATATTCCATATAAAACTGGGATTTATCAATGTGTCTGCAATCACCCTGTATATCTTAAGCCATTTGGATAATGAGACTCTTGATGCAGATATAAATTGTCATGGATCACAATGGAGAAGGTGTTATTTTCCTCAACGCTCACAGTACACATTTGAAACTGAGCTGAGCTGTAAAATATTATGAAAGAAGACAAAAATTAGGGACAAAGATAAGTACTACCCCTTATCCATAAGATTCTGTTTTGTCTTGTATTTCCTCAGAGTTGCCACTTGAAGGCAGTGTTTGTACATTTTTACTTTGTCCTCATGGTGATAACAAGCTAACATTTCCATTTATTCTTAAATGGCTTACCTCAGTGTCATTTTTGGAAACCTTGAGGCCAATATCGTAACGCTCCTCATCGACAACATCAATCTTGTGGTGCAAGTCTTTGCACAGATCCTGTGAAAGACAGTATGAGTCTCCTCTACTGAATCTGAAAATGTGTCATGAATGCTAATAGCAAGAGCTATAGTTACTGAGAGACAAACATTTGTCATTTATTTATATTTGAGCGAAAAATACCTGCAGTTCTTGCAAAGAAAGACCAGACAGATTTAGAGGAGGAAGTCTTTCTGCCAGAGCCGCCTCCTTCTCCCTTTCACTCTGCTCCTTCTCCTCCTGCAGCATCTCAGCAGCAACTGCCAACAGTCTGATCTAAAACGGAAAAAAGATCAACATAAAATGATTTTGTTATTTAATCCATCTCAAGACCAATTAGAGCACACAAAATGCCACAAGTACAACTAAATATCAACACCGTCAATCACTTATTCTTATCCTACAACTCAGCCACGCCATTCACAACCCACCCAATCAAACAGCGTAAATTCTTTATTTTAAATACTATATTAAAAACAACATCACAGCAAAAAAAAACCTTACCTTCAACCCCAGCCTTCGGGAGGAGGAGATCTTTGACTTTTTCTAGAATTCAAGACGTAAATAATATTGATTGTCTACAAACTAAACAACACAGTATAGTGAAGTACAATTGGCATATATGATTAAATAGGACTGAAAAAATGGGTTTATACTCACAGGTCTGTTGAAGCATTAACATGAGGGAGAAACACATAGAAACATATTTACATCATGAATATTATTGCATTGTTTTAATAGCTGTCAGCGGTCACATGATCATACTCACTCGTCAGCCATGGTTGTCTTTAGGTCCCACACTGTGAGGAGGTCAAAGAGTTAAAGTTAAAAACTATTTTTGAACCAAGAAAGAAAATGTGTGTGAAACTGAATCAATAGACATCTTTACTATCATGCTTTTCTGCCAATAGAACAACTTCCTTTCCCATTTAACACCTGTTCGTTCAATGTCAGCTGCAGACTGAAGATTCATGATCTTCCCAGGTTAAAATACTTTATCCACTCCAGACCAATTCACCATTCACCAAATGACTGTATGTTGGCGAGTTAAGACAGGATTTCTACGTCACTCACGTAAAATATTAATGTTTTTTGTGATTATCACGATACTCGAAATAATATCCTGTATTGTCCCATCACTAGACATTCTCTTAATTTGTGATTTTTTTAATGCTTTATTGACAGATTGCAATGAGTTCATAATTTATTTAATGTTAGTTACATTCATACTTACTGTGCTATTTTTGCAGGCATTACAAACATGCATTTTCACAAGATTAATTCAAACTAAAAGCCAGATAGACTGAAAAAAATTGTTTTTATGTCATATGCAAAGTTTCAAGGTTCTCTGTTAACACAGACAACATGAGTTTCTGCTTTGCCTCTGCCAAGAGAGGTGAATAACCAAATAGTCTAAATGCATGTTAGATGATGCTCAGTTTAGGCTTGATGTTAATCACAAAACAGTACTCTGAATCAGATCTGAGACAAAAAAAAACAAGCACATGCCCATAATACTATGCTATGCTAATCCACCCGCATCACAATCACTTACCTTAGTAAAGATAGACAACTCCGTGAACCACACGTCAATGCTGAAGAGTGTGTGAAGACTTTCTGAGAGAAAAATCTGATTTATAGTGTCTGTGCCAAATGTGAATGGCTCATTAAAATAGCCTGCTGTCTGTGCTACTGCTACTGCCTATATGCCAACGGTGACATTTACTGTTGCACATAGCATTTACCACAGCATTCAGACAGGAAAGGGGGTAATAAAATTGCATTTATGGGCTTAAACCGTTGGGTATTTTGCATGTGTTCAGCAGCACCTGTTGGAGGAAGTGACCCTGAGCATTTAAAGAGGTCATCACAGTCGTGCTGGGTCAGTGTTACACATTTCAAATTGACCAGCTGGAATTGGGTCAAGACTGGAGTATTTGTATTTCCTTATCTGTATATCTAAAGACATTCTTTAGATATACTGTTGCAAATACACACATAGGCAGCTTGATTACACAGATAATTATAGTGTTGTCATTTTATTTGAGAATTGTAAACACATACATCTTCTCAATCTATGTTCATCTTCTACTGAATGATAGAGTTCATATTTTTAGAGTGTGCAGATCTTTATTCCATCAGTGTAAGTCACAATTTAATTGCCTGTGCATGATGGCAGACAACAGTAGTCTTTACCACCAAGGAGGTAAGACCGAAACTAAAGGTTGCTCAGGTTCTATTTAGGGGAAGAGAGGAACAAAGACAGGTGCTTCTCAAGGTTTCTGTTTGTTTGTAAGCTGAGCCAGCAAATCATCCTTGTTATAACAAGGTAGCAAGTGTGCTGCCACTATAGTGACTTGAGTGTGCTAGTGAAGCACATGTTTAAATTATCTTTAGATGACTCTTAATTTTGCTGTAGTACTGAAGACATAAACATCAAGAATCCCACTTTAACATATATTAATTCTAAAGAATACTGGATCCTCCTTTTTTATTTATACACCCCAGGATCTCTTCCTGCTGAGGAGATCTGCTTAAAATCTTTTGTCTACATCAGTCACTTTAATCTCATGATTCACATCCAGTGGCAAAATTCACTTTCAGTTCAAAAAGAATTGCTCCTAATATGAAATAATATGAAAAGTGAGGGAGTGAAAGTCGTAGTGGATGGACATGTGATTGATTAGACTTTGAAGCAGGAGATCAGAGTTTGTGTTCCATTGCCTCTCTATGAAAAATGTGTCATTGCACCATCTGATGATACAGGGGTGGATGGATGGAACTGGTGATTGTTATTTTTCAGAATGGGCATTATTCAGCTGTCTAACAAGTCTAACAAATGCTGTCAAATGTTATGGCAGAGTTGAGCATCTAGCCTCTGACCACTCCCTTACATACATATGTACCTGAATCACCCTAAATGCTGGAGCCTGCAGGTTGATACTGGGATGGTGGTAGTGGTAGTGGGGTTAAATGGTCTGTATTTATAGAGCCCTTTTCTTGTCTTGATGACCACTCAAAGCTGCTTTACTCTACAGTTTTGCCATTCACCCATTCACATCCATTTGCGTACACTTTCATACAGCACATCTATGTGCAGTGCATTTTCTCATCTTTCATACCCATTCGCACACTGCCAGCACAGTCAGGAGCTACATGGGGTTAAGTGTTTTGTCCTCGATCGAAGGACACATCGCATGCAGACTAGCAGAGCCAGTTCCAGGTTGAAAGAGGAATACTAACACATGGCAGCAGAGTCATCAGGCAAAAAAGAAAACAAAGATAGGAAATATTTGCAGCTTAAAGCTACCAATCAATGTTTTTATCTTTGATAATTAGAGCTTGATTAGTTCTTATACTGCTGCTTTTGTGACTGTAACAGATACATAGCTTTGTTAACAGCAGCAGCTGTTACATCTGCTACATCCTGAAACTGTTACTAAGACTTTTATGTATGCTAAGAACACATGGTGTGATGATATGGTATATGCAAAAGTACAGCATCAGTTCTCTGTGTTAATCAAAATAATTTATTGTCACAAACTTCCAGATTTACAGATAGAGCAACATAGAAACCCCACAAACCATTGAATGCATCTTATCTAGCTTTCTTCATATTTTTGCATATTACAAAGGTTTAAACACACACCATAAACTCTGCCCATTTGTGCAAATTGCGATTGTTCATGTGTATTCTTAAAATAAATACTGAAAACAGCACAGCAAAACAGTTTATTTCAAATGCCCAAAAATACAAAATCTACTGTCCTGCATTAAACAGCTTCTTCCTTCCTTCCATACCAGACATCGCCTCCACGTTCTTACGCCAGTCAGTCACCTCTTCTTTCTGGTCATAAGAAGAAAGCATGTTCATAGTAAGTTTGTGTTTTCTCAAAATAACATGAGTTATAAAACCCTGCCTAATACAAAAATTCATGATTCTGCCACAATTTCCACACATGGTACCTTCTCCTCCTCTTTCTTCACAGTTTTGAGGTTGGCCTTGAAGTCCACAGATTCTTTGAGCTTTGAACCCAGCAGAGCCCCCAGCATGGCATCTGCTGAGATCTTCACTCTCTTAAGAGCGGGACGCTTCATCTTCCTCATTTCAAAGATCTTCATAGACAGAGTTTCAATCTGTGGTAAACAATTACAAATGTAAGTAAATAAGTCTTTAACATCAGTTTTATCAAAAATTAAATGAATATGATTAAACATGTACCTCCTTATTGTTTTTATCCACCTTGGCGTTGATGTCGTAGCGCTCTTCATCAACCACATCAATCTTAAGATGCAGTTCTCTGCAGAGAGTCTGTAGATGCACAATCATATCAAAAGTTTTGAACATCGTCATGAGAGTCCTGCACTCCTGTGATTCAGTCTTATACTAAAACATATTACTGTGTTCATTATTCTTTTTGTTAATGTATACTATGTGTTATTAAGGTTTTGATTAATGTGTCAACTAAATGCCCAAAACATAGAATGTAAAGTCATCTGTTCTTCAATGCTCTAACTACATATAAACATCCATAACATCTGTTCGCATCAGAGCGATATTTATTTGTAATTTGACATTTGAACCCTGTTGTTTCATTGTAGTATAATGAGCTGCTCATGCAGTGACCTGAACATACCTGAAGGTCCTGCATGGACAAACCAGACAGCTGGAGTGGAGGAACTCTCTCACTCAGAGAAGTTTCTCTCTCCAGCTTAATTTCCTCCTTTTCTTTGTCCAACATCACAGATGCTGCTTTCAGCAGTTTGGTCTACCACGTAGAAAAGTGAGAATTATTATCTCTCTGACACTGTGACTTAAACCACGATGTAAACTTGTGTTGAAATGAGATCATACCTTGAGAGCCAGTCTGCGAGATGCAGAAATCTTTGTTTTTTTCTGTACAAAAGAAGGGAGACAAAAACTCAATGACTCAACAACAGTTACATAATAAAAATACCAATTTGTTTAATAAAGATTTAGATTTAGGTTAAGAATAACTTACTGGTCTGCAGAGATCATTTAGATATGAAAATGGAAACAAAGAACAACACATGAGGCATGAGTATATTACAGAGTACATAATGAAAATCTGACAAATGACAATGACTTAACAAATACTCATTTACATAATCAAAATATGTATAACTTACCCCTCAGACATGGTTGGATGTGCCTTGTGTGCTAAAAAAATACATTTGTCAGAAACCGCAACATACAGTTCTAGAAATAGCTGTACAAATACATACAAGCATCATCTCTTTTCTCCTAAACTAATACGAAATTAATATTTGATTTGTTTGTGATTCATTGTGTATAGCGACCTCTTGTTGACTGAGCCAGGCTAGAATCATCCATCCATCCATTATCCTCATCATACTGAAAATCCCAGCATTGATGTATATATGTGTTTCAGTTTTATTGTATCTAATATTTTACTCTCTTGAATATCAAAGTGAAATAAATCTCCCATTAACCTAATATCACCATTAATTAAACTAATTAGTTAGAACGCCTAGTAATCTTATGAATTCACATTATCGTTATACAAAACAACAACATACCTTTTTTATTTCTCCAGGAAACTGGCTGAGGTGAGAGTCTCTGTCTTTAAATGCAGGAGAAAACTCAGTCAGATTTGATGGCCCTCTGATGCCTTCTGTGAGTGGACGACTAAAATAGCCTCCTCTGTCCTAACAGCCAGTTTACTGTACTGTAGTTTGTTACTACACTTTTACACAGCATTCTCTCAACAACACACATCCGTTACTCAACGCTGAAATAACAGGATATAGAATAGTTTGATTTCAAATGAAACTTGCATCCCAACAAACAAACCAAATAAATCAAACAGACAAGTGATCGAGGCTGTTTAATCAGCATCACATAATATCACAGTGGGACAGTGGGATAGCGCCATCATCTGTTTAGTATAAATCCTGCACTTGAATTTATCCTTCAGCACAGTGTCAACATGTAAAGGATACAATACAATTCACAATAGTACACTCATGGCACATAGTTCACATTAAATCAAGAATAAAGCTGTTGTAATACAGCATTCATTTATTCCCTGGGGTCTTTGGTTGACGTCACTCTTTATAAAACAGTTTATTTTATTTTCATCCTACTATGAAAATTGGATGTGGACAGAGATCCTGAAATAAAGACTAACAAATAAACAAATGCACTCATAAAACTGGAAAACCCAGTCTTGAAAATGTTTGGTTCACAAAGCCTTATTTAACACAAACACCTTCTTATTGTCCCGAATTAAAAAGCTTCTTCCTGCCTTCCATACCAGACATGGCCTCCACGTTCTTACGCCAGTCAGTCACCTCTTCCCTCTGTAACATAATGACACAGTAGGTGGTAAAACACTCTTTTATGTAGTTTATTATGCCCTCATAATAATTTGTATCTGTCAACAAATTTACCTTGTCGTCTTCTTTCTTCACTGTTTTGAGATTAGCCTTGAAATCAGCCTTCTTGAGTTTGGCGCTATCGGTGTATGCACCCAGCCTGTCGTCTGCTGTCTTCTTCACCCGCTTCAAGCTTGGCCTCTTTACGCCCTTCAGCTCAATTATCTTATGACTTAGTGCCTCAATCTGTGCCACAAACATCAAAGTTAACAGGTGAATCACAAAGCCAACTGCAACATTCAAACAGGTGAGTACATGTATCAACTGTACCTCTTTCTCATTTCTGACTACCTTCACCTCCATATCGTAACGAGCTTCATCCACCACATCAATCTTACTATGTAGGTCTTTACAAAGGTCCTTAAAAAAGAAGAAGAAAGAATCCTGTAAATGTACATTTTATAGTGTAAAATCTGCATCATCTGTAGCGTTGGTACCTGCAGCTCCTGTGCCGACAGACTGGAGAGTTTTAGTGGAGGGTAGCACTCGTTCAGAACTCGTTCTTTCTCGTGTTTCCTCTGTTCTTTTTCAGCCACCAGCATAGAAGCAGCCTTCCTCAGCAGAATGGTCTATAGAATAGTAAGGCTTTTATCAGTAAAACCTTGGAAGAAAACCCAAACGGTTTTTGATCGTGCCACATTCTGTCAGACACACTTCACATGTGGCCTCCACAGGTCAACAAGGCTCACCTTTAAATGTAGTCGGCGTGTTGCTGAATATTTTGGTTTTCTCTGTGGCAAAGGTCAGCAGAGTTCATACGTCAAATACACTCTTTCAACTGTGCTTTGAAGAATGAAATTCATAAAACCTATGATGATTACTAATTGATTGGGAAAGACTCACCGGTCTTCATCGTTATTTGACATGAAAAGAAGACAAATACGATTTTTATATTTATATCAGAAACCACAAAAAACAATAAGGAAAACTTCAAATGTTGTGACTAAAGGAAACTCATACTCACCCCTCAGACATGGTTACAGCTTGTATTACCTTTGGAGTGGAAATATTGTTGAAATTATTTTAAGTGTACGCCATGCATTTTTAACATTTTATATTGCACAGTTTATCAAACTTTCTTCCCTTACTAATTTGTGCAAATTGTTATTTCAACGCTTCTGTCATATTTTCTACGATTATTATGATGAAAATTGTGAGTCTAGTAAAATGGTTAAAATATTTTTGTTGGCTAACGTACCTATCAGGCATATTTCACTATTCATCCAGGCTCCGATAATCCTTCCTATTGTTATAAAAGGCTAACTCTAGGACTAGGCCTGTTACACAGCTATAATTAGACACATTTATGTCACGCTTTAGAGCGTCCAACCATCTGCCATATCTGTAGTGATGCCAGAGTGGGATAAGCTGCACAAAGGTTTGGCATTCAAGAGAAGAACAAAACAAAGACTGTTAGAGGACATAAAAGTCCATGCAATCCTTCTCAAACAAGAGGATAAGGCTCAGTGTTTTATTTTTATTTAAGTGGGTTTGTAATTACATATATCTGGCATCCACCCTATAATATTATTCTTTTCTTCTTTTGGCTGCTCTCGATTAGGGGTCTCCACAGCAGACCTTTAATATTCACACTGATAATTTGACACAGATTTTACGTCGAATACTTTCCCTGATGCAACCCTTTCTATTTATTCTGGCTCTGATCAACACTTATGCATTTCCAGTGGCTGTATATTTAAAACCGTGTCTCGAACATTTTGAACAATAATTTCCAATATACGTATGTAGCTCACCCTAGCTTTACAACAGCATAACTTTCTCATTAAAGAACATGTGATAGTGTCAAAGCAGAACAAATATATGTAAGCTTCTGACTTAAAACAGTTATATATCCAGTAAATTAAATGAAGTCAAGGCAAACAAACAGCAGCAAATGAGTTTAGGAAGCCCTCAATCCTGGAGGTTGTCACTAAAAACATATTGTTTATGACATCTGCTTTTCAGCCATAACCTTGGGTCAAGCCCGCTGCCATCAGCCACTTACTGTTTCATGAGTAGTTAAAGCGTCAGGTTACATTTCCTCACTTCAAGAATCAAGCATAATCAAGAAGCATGTGCAGTCAAGGATGTCAAGCCATGTATAAAAAAGGTGCTTTGAGATCTTGTCAAAAATAATGACCTGATATGGATTCCCTGATGTAAATACCTGCCATTGTACCCATGTCATGTCACTCCTAAATCTGATATCCAGTCTTCACTACTCCCTACGATAGTGTACTAGATTCTTTCCTGACAAACATAAGGGTGTATAAAGACAGATAATAAGATACCTGTTACTCTCATAGCTGGATAATAAGTCCTTTACATTTTTAATAATGTTAAATAGTTTCTTTGTTGTCATTATTGCATTAAACTTACCTTGACTATGAGATGAAATCAGAGCAGCAGCAACAACACTGGTGAGTCAGGAAAAGAAAAAGCACTCTATTGTGATTAGTCAAACATTTATATATTTCATGTGTCCCGTGAATGGCTCACTAAAATAGACCCCCACCTCCTCCACCTGACAATGGCTACATCACATTGCATGATCCCTTTTTGATTCGCCCTCAACCCATGACCCATTTATTCCATGTGATTGCACGACACAAGGTCAGACGTCACACACCACTCACCTAAGTGACAGCTGAGTTACCCTGTCCACACGTATCAGATACCTGAGCATGTTTGCTTTGTAAATTTCATGTCATGGGTTGTTCTGGCCGAAGCTAAACTTCAAAGACAAGTGGTTGAAAGATGAATTTGAAGCTTAGTCTGTTGTGTCATATGAGGCTGGGGTTTTATTTGGCACAAATATGATGGTGACAGTGACAGAGTGTGGCTAACGTCAGTAGTTGAATTTTTCTGCAGACCATTTCTGTGTACAGTGTGATGGCAAACCATTCCGTCGCGTGTCAGTCTTGACTTTCCTTCCATAGAGCCACATGACAAAACAAATCTACAGCATAATTGAGCTTTAATGTCGTGCCATATTAAAACACAAGTTAATCTTCACAGTCATCTTACTTTGCTCTTAACACTTTAGTACATCAGGTCCCACGGTGCTGATTAAGAATATGATTCTTTCTGTATTAAGTTGAATGATTTGTTTGGACGTGAATTTGTTCAGCAGTTTGATGAGATGAGAGAACACCTCTTGTCTCCACTCGCCCTAGTGCTGCTGGTGCATACAAACAAACACTCCCTCAGGTCAGGTGTGACAGTTATGCTGTTCTATTATGTCACTATTTTACTGTTTTACTTCTATTTTTATTGACTATATGTTTTATATCTTTTATGTTGCTGTGCCTTTAAATCTGTAAAGCACAACCTTTTATTGTTTTTTAAATGTGCTCTCGAAATAAAGTTAACTTGACCAAACAGAAGCAGAATAATAACATCAACATAACAAAAATCCCCAAACTACGCACTGCAGCTTTGATATTTACTCTTAATATATGGTTTATGTCATAAAAATAGACTAATGTATAACTCCTCTTATGATTCTGCCCGGGCACATAAAATAGAGCCTGGATTAGTACACCTCTTTTTACTTGAAACAATCCCTGTCTCAATGATATCACATTACACTACATTATGAATCATGATATGACAAATTATATGAAGACTAACTGTCTGGGGCAAACAATGTCACCTCAGAGACACATAATGTCAGATTTACCCCAGTTGTTCTTTGGCTTCTGAATTTAGTTATAAATTTATAAAGCCAATAAAACCATTACCTTTTAAGGCTGAAATTAGTTCTAAAAAGTTATATTAATTACAGCTACATTGTATTGTTATGGTGTAGCTGTAATGCAATTGTACTTATATTATGCTAATGGTTACAAATAATACTACTAATAATATACACTTTGAAATGAGTAACGGGGATTGACACATCGGTGTGAACTGATCCTGAGCCAAAAACATGTAACAAACATACTTTTGGACAACCGTCTGATATAAGTCGGTTTTATATTTGGATCATGGTGCCACCATGTCTTTTGAATAGTCACCGCTGTGTTAGAGAGGAGAGGAGGTTAAATACAACCTCCACTTGTCTGGTCTGGTGATATTTCAGTGGCACACGTTCTGTCTCGTGTAAGCTGATACTGTTGAGCTCAGTTGGAGACATGGTAACTGACACAAAGTGAGAGGAATTAACACACAGCTACATTTTTATACTTTACAAGTCCATATATCAAGATAACTAAACAGTGAAGAGCTGAAGGTTTAGTGGTCAAATTCCTGACATGATCGTTGCCGTCACTTGTCCACACATCCTCTGAACTCATACGCTCTGTTCATCTTTATATGTAGGTGACGTTGTTTGAGATTAGACTGGGTGTTAAAGCATTGTTTCAGATGTCTAGTACATAGTGGATTATTTTTATATTTATTGTTCATGATGACAAGATACCTTTTTTTAAATGAAGCCAGAGACACTTTGGCTTTGTCTTCTCATGCACTCTCAAATGTCTACTGTTATACCTTGTGGTGAAGGCATGAATGTCCAAACACCAGAAACTCTTCAGAGAATGCACTGTTTTACTGTTAAATATGACTTTTACTATTTGTAAATTTGATCACTGCTGCCACCTAGTGATGGAATGTATTGCTTGCTTGCACTTGTACACTGCAGCTGAACAGAGTGTTGCACAATATGAAAGCACTTTTTGCAGCCCATGCATTTATCTATGAAACTATAAACCACATGTGATAAGGGCTTCCTTCCTTCCTGAGATGGAAACACTAATCACACTGGTTAAAGTTAAATTGGTTACTCTCTCTTGAACTGTTTGTTTTTCATATTTTATTAGATGGTAACTTGTGTTGCAGAGCTGCTTGAGCTGCACCAGAATGATCCACATGCTGTTGTTGTGGTTGTATTTAAGTGCTGGACTCACAGTGTCTTCTTCTCTTTGGATTCTGCACCAAGATCTGAACTGCACTCAGTCTGTGAGTATTTAGTCTGTTTTAACGATTTAAAAAAATGCATCCAAGTTTGCCAAAGTCACAGTGTATGTGTTTTGTCTTATCTTTATTTTTCAGGGTCTTACCCACTGCACAATCAGTGAGTATTCATGCATGGTATATTTGTTTGCTACTGTCTGTCTTTGAACATAAGCAGACATAGGAGTAACATCATAATAATAATATGAGCTCCACTCCCTAAATGCCAGAGAACTGCTCAGATGAACGAGTGGCCGTACACCGTGCTCCTGTTGGCCCAGAGTGGGGTCCTGAGAATGTAAAGGTTGAGTTTGACAAACATCGGTTTGTCCCTGTTTTCAGGGTGACATGGAAACTAAAGTCAGATGGTAAGTAAATAAGTAAGTAAGTACTTTTAATACTGAAAGGAAAGATGCAACCCATCCAGTCTTTCATCAAAAGTGAAAATAAACTAAGTTAGAAAAGATGGCATTCATGATACACTCTGCTCTGTTCACAGCAGGTATCCTCTCCCTTAGTGGATCAGAGATAACTATTCTGGATGAAAGTGCAAATCAGAGTATATGTGTGCAGTTTTCTTACAAAATCCATCAGCAGCTGAATCCAAACCATGAGAGGGTAAGACCAAATAGATTCACTTAACTTTTGCTGAAGCATATGTGTGCACTTATACTTTTCATTTCTTAACTAGTGGACATTTTCACTGGATGTCGTTGTTCAGCCAAAGCATACATATATGGTGTCAGTTATCAATTTGCCACAACCTCAGCATGAAGACTACAGGATCAGTAAAACAATCATCCTCCCAGGTGAGTATTTTCTACATCAAATACGAGGATTTATGTATTTATTTTCTTCCAGTAGGTTAGAGAAACTAGAACCATCATTATGTTTGAATGGGTTACCTGAAAATGGCAACGTGACACTTAACACTGATTCTGGATATACAGTACGTAGCATTAACACAGTGTGATGTCCTATTTTGTTTTTCTTGTATATTTCCAGGTTGTGATGATAGAAGAATCCAAACAGCCCTAGTGTGTCTTGAAAATGGTAAAACACATTTCAGTGGAATACTCAGACAATCCCTGGACCATCTATACACTTTGTGCAGCATGTTTTTTTATTGTTGTTGTTTTTTTTCAGGGAGTCTATGGGTGCCTCATGAGGCCGCTGCCATGTCTGTTGATAGCGAAAATAAAAAGTTGTTAGTTACTATTGGTTTTAAAACAGCACAATATTCAGAGAGATACCAAGTCTCCATCCAGAGCCAGGATTTACATTTTTCAAAGAACATCTCAAAGGTAATAAATACATCACATATTTTACCATTGATGATAATCACTGTGTGTAGTGTCACATGTGTTTTGTTATTTCATTGAACAAACAGGAGAATGGCACTTCACTAAATGTGATGTTTGAGATCGATTTGTGGCAGATCTCACACTGTGACACACTGTTGTTATCTGTGAGTTCAGTTTTATCTCCTGCTCAATTAAGTAATTTTATTCATATGGACATAACATGAAGAATTTTTTTTAATCTGTTGTTTCAAAGATTCAGCCGTTTTTTATACGATGCAAAAATGGCTGCGAGTGCCACAAGAAAACGATCAGTTGCCCTTGTGAGTACAATTTCTGATTTATGACTAGCGCAGAGCAAGAAAACCTTTTCGCTCTGTGATCAATCTTTATGCTGTGTCAGGAATGTTTGAGTTTTCATTTTTGCACTTCTGAAAGGTATGACTGTAATATTTTTGTCCCAAAATGTTTTTTTTTTATAAAACCTAATATTTGTATAATTATTTTTTCAGAATTGTATCTTTTCTTTCTTTCAATCACATGAATCATCTCACTAGCCCCTATCTTATTACTGTTCTAATTATTATTTTTTTTATATTGTTTATATTTATAGAGCTATTAAACTGATCGCATGAATGTCTGTTTTTTGTTTAGATTATCCACCGCGGAATTCAATCACAAAGTCAGTTGTAGGACTGCTTGTTGTTGGTTGTCTTTTTTATTTACTGTGGAGAGCATCTCATAAAGGTTTGCCAGTTTATGAATGATAAAACCACAATTAAAATTAAAAATAAATAAATAAATCATTCAAATTCATCTTTTTTTTTCTCAGATTCTGGCAACACATCATCATCAGCTGCTAAAGTGCAACCAGTGGGTTTTCAAGTGCAAATGAGAAAACGAGTCCTCATCATCTACTCCCGTGACCACCCGTTATACAAAAACATTGTTCTCAACCTCTGTGGTTTCCTGGCTACAAAATGTGGTACAGAGGTGGTCCTGGATCTGCTGGACTCTGCCAGGCTGGGAGTGTTGGGCAGAATCCAGTGGTTGGACTGGCACAGAGAACAAATAGAAAGCTCTTCAGATAAAATACTAATTCTGTGCTCACCAGGAGTACAGGCCAAATGGAGAGCCATGTGCGGTGACAAAGGTGTTTTTCTGAGAGAGGAAGTCCACTCACCTGTGGGCGACATGCTCACTCTAGCCCTTTCCCTTTTGGTCCCCCATTTCATCCGATCTACATCCTTTGAAAAATACATAGTGGCGTATTTTGATGGCATCTGCTCAGAAGAGGACGTTCCGTCACCATTCAACATGACAGTTCGGTACAAGTTGATGAAACAGTTTGAGGAGCTCTTTTTCAGGATCCTGGACACAGAGAAACATGAACCAGGCAGAGTGAATCACATTGAAGGTCTGTCCCAAGACGATTATCACCAGTGTCCCACAGGTAGAGCTCTGCAGGATTCTATAGAAGCTTTCCAAGCATATCAGCTGGAGCATCCTCAGTGGTTTGAAGATGAACTATTGGAGACCTCAGAGCTTGTAGATGAAGAAACCTGCGTATGATTATAACATCATAATCATATATGAGTCATCGGCCATTTAAAGATCCTGTTTTCACTGCAGACAAATCAGGACATAACTTTACAACAACTCCTTGGCTGAGGACCTGCAGCAGTGATGAGAACACATTACAACACTGACATTACAAGGACAACTGAGACCTGCTGAGAGAAATTCACAGTTTATCTCCAAATGAAGATATGCAATCAAACACACTCATATTTTATGAAGTCGGATCACGTATAGAAATATATATCACTCCTTTGCAACCTTCAAAAAAATACATACTGTATATGTATATATTGGTACACAAATGTGCTTTGGTTTTATTTAGCGTGTTGTACAGTATTCTATGTCTGTTTGCATTCCGTAGTGTAGAATATCACTCACTTGCACCAGGAGACAGTTGCAGACACCAGTTGAGAGTATGGCGATCTGTGGTTGATGCTTGTGGTATGTGTAAACAGTGTTGAGGTCAAAGTTCAGCCTTCTGGCCAAAGTTTCCAGCATTTTTGTTGCAATAGGGAAGGTAAGCACAAAAATCTGTGTGTGGAGACACTGTTTTTAACAATGAATATAATATGTAATTAGACTTTTTTTTATATCTGAAAGCATGGATTGTTGTCAATATTTTACCACATGTGAAATGTTACATACAGTGCAGAATTTCAAGGTTAAATGTGAGAACTTCTTTATTGCAGCTTTGAAATTGTTTTAATATGATTCCAGTATTGTATATGTTTGTTGTTTGTTATTGGCAATCTCACTATAGCAGAATTTTTTTTCTGTTTTATGAATCAAGCCTCTGTGTTAAGTAGGTGAAAAATATACTAATACAGACTGTGACTCTGGACTTTGGGTTTTTCGAGGGCCTCTAAGAGGAGGGAGGTGGTGGTGGGAATTTGCCCCAAAGAAAAAAAAAAACTGGAGCAAAGAAAAACCTTACAATAGCTGGTTTGGACTTGTGGCTTGCAGTGACAGGAAAGAAAAGGCACTGCAGGGTGTGATACAGCGTGGGTGCCAATTTGATATTTCCTTCAAGAAACTGAGGTAATTTTGTTAATTTTGATTTTGGCAAGTACATGCATTCTAATCTGAAAATGATTTTTCAAAATAGAATTCATGTTAGAAACACTTTCCACAAAAAATTACAAAATTGGTCATAGTTTTAATGGATGAAAGAATAAAATTAGCAATGTTGACGTAGTAATGTCTGCTTAGTGTTGTATTGGATTTTGTCTAACCTAATTTCACCTGAACATATTTTTAATTTCACCCCTCAAGTTTTTGTAATTACTGAATAACTAACATACTTAACTCATGAGGAGGAATGGTGGGGGGTAGCACTCAGTAAATCACTCACTGTTCTTGGCTAACAACAGTAAAAGACACTTAATCTACTCAAAGTGACTGACTGCTCACAATCAGCTGACTTGTGTGGCTTTCTCCACACAAGAAGGCTTCCAAAGTTTTCTTAAATTCTGTACAGAATGAGGAGCGTGTTGAAGAGAACATCTGTACTCGTCCTGAGAAGAGGACTCACGACATATCAGAGCACATGGTGGAAAAATGGTAAATACATCTTCCCATTTGATAAATGAACTGCACACAAATCAAAATATACTGATTAAAGTCAGTAATAATGAGGATGGTTTGTGAATCCTCTCCTGTCAGACAGCGTCTTCAGAGTCCATCCTTCGATATCGCGGGCATTAGCAGAAAACCAACCTGTGGTTGCCCTTGAAAGCACTATTATCACTCATGGCATGCCCTATCCACACAACCTGAGGTACCACAGTTGATCAATACCAGCAGCTAATACAAAGTTTTAACCCCTGATAATGAGTGCCATGGATGTACTTATTCAGCACAGCAAAGGAGGTGGAGGCAATAGTTCGAGCTGAAGGAGCCACTCCAGCCACTGTTGGAATAATTAAGGGGAAAGTCCATGTTGGTCTGTCATCAGAGGAGCTTGACCATCTTGCTCACTGCACAAGCTCCCTGAAAGTTTCACGCCGCGATCTGCCACACGTCATCAGCAAGGTGAGACTTCAATATATGTATTTATACACTGAACTAAGACCCCTCCCTTTCCCACAGGCACCAGGGAACTACGGTGGCCTTCACCTACCAGGAAGATGTCATTCTTTGTTTGCATTCAACATTAAATTTCCCCTTTTCACAAACTTAATTATGGGCAGTATATTAACTTTTTTGCATTGCGAGTACCAAAAACCTTTCCCTTCATGTAAATGTCCTGTACAAACGTTAATCTTTTAACGTTTCCTCACAAAAAATGATGTAACAGCATTTTTTGTTGCAATTTTATTATTGCAGTTAGATAATTTGTGTAACCACATTATTTATGTATAATTATGTCAAATGTTTTTGACATACTAAAATGTATGTAAGTACAAAGTGTGTAATAAAACTCTTTACCTAAAGACAGTTTAGGGTATAGTATTGTTATTATCATTCCTTGTTCTCTTAGGGGCTCTCTGGAGGAACAACAGTGTCAGCCACTATGATAGCAGCACATCGAGCAGGCATCCCTGTGTTTGTCACTGGTGGTATTGGAGGAGTTCACAGAGACGGAGAGAACAGTAAGCCGTTGTATATATCATATCGTATTTCTATTAACAGTCCTAAACAAACTGGGTGGTTTTGGCCTCCTTTTAGGCAGCGGTCTTTGTCAGTGTGAGCACTGACATCATCAAAATACCCGTCTGTTGCAACAGATTAATTTTAATGAGAAACACCTTCATGTTGAACACCAAAACAGTCAGGATAATGAGTTTGTATTGGGTATTTTTTTTGGCTTGTTAAGAATAATGATGCTTTATTCAAACAATGACAGACAGGCTGCTTAACATGAGTGACCAGAGACTACATTATAATTTTTTTAAGGTCTGGACATCAGTGCAGATCTGACAGAACTGGGCAGAACTCCCATTGCTGTGATCTCTGCTGGGGTTAAGTCTATTCTTGACATTGGTCGCACCCTTGAATTCCTTGTAAGTACTGTATACTGAGACCTTGTATATGTATAGACAGCCAAATGCATATTATTATGAGTTGAGATTTTTCCTTTCCTATTTATCTTTATTTAGGAGACACACGGTGTCTGTGTAGTCACATATGGAAAGTCAAACAACTTCCCAGCCTTCTTCTCTCCACAAAGTGGATTCACTTCCTCGTGCCAAGTTGGAAACCCTGCAGAGGCTGCAAAACTCATTGGTATTAGCATTTTGTAAACTTAAACCTGAAGTATTAATCCATCATCTTGCAGGTGCAGAGCATAACAAAGCACAGGAGGTGTCCTGATGTCATTTCTCTGTCTTTCAGCGAGTGCTCTGTCCCTGGGTCTTCAGAGTGGTGTCCTGTTAGCAGTGCCCATCCCAGAGGAGCATGCAGCGTCAGGTCAGCAGATAGAGGACGCCATACAAGTTGCAGTGGCAGAGGCAAGGTACAGAAAGTCTCTACATGAAATCTGTTGTTTTCTCAGAAAACGGTTCTGTTTTTAAGGTAGTACTGTATGTCTCAGTGATATCAGTGGAAAATGTATGTGGTCACAGATGACTCGATTTCGCTGACATTTTCACTTTCTGTTATCATCTTTAATCACTCAGTGCTAACGGTATCACAGGAAGAGACGTGACACCATTTATTTTACAGAAAGTCAATGACCTGACAGAAGGAAAGTCCCTTCAGGCCAGTATCCTTCAGAGACTCCGAGAGTCATGAACGTGATGATATCAAATATGTTTCCATCAAAAAGGCAGAAAGAAGACTGAGTGTCTTACTTATAGGCTGACAATGTTAACCCACAGTGTTTACTGCAAATTGTCATTGAGCTTTAATACACTGTCCTTAACCCTGTCATGTTTCAAGACATTGCTCTCATTCGTAACAATGCTAGAGTTGGAAGTCAGATCGCCTGTGCATTGTCCAAACAAATGAATGAGACAAAGCTAAAAGGGGAAACTCATTCTAGAAATCATTCATCATGCTCAGAATCAGATGTTGTAAGTACAAAAGTATACATGATGGACGTCTTTCCATATTGTTTCATTGTTTGGCCAAAAAAAACCTGCAGTGTTGTTTTCAGGTTGTGATCGGAGGAATAAATGTGGATTTTATAGCGAAAGGAAAAACAAAAACCATTGAAGTAAGTTTATTTCACAACACATACTGGATCTAAGATCATATTCATCATGTAGCGAGACATTTGTTGCCTCTTTTCAGTTTGGACAGACAAATCCAGGAAGTGTCTGTCAGTCATTTGGCGGTGTGGGACGGAACATCGCTGGTGAGTTCTTTGCCTGATTCACGTCATCACTTCACACCTGATTGTCTCACACTCTTTTTTTTTTTCTGTAAGACTGTCTGAGTCGATTAGACCACAGACCTCTGCTCATCTCAGCTATTGGAGCGGATTCAAACGGTGATGCAGTGTTAAACTACTGTAAACATATGGTATGCTGACAGCGGCAGGTGATCATTCGAATTCTTTTGACTCGTAAATATGTCTAAATGAATTTTGTAATTTTCTCATTTCTGCAAGAACACAAGTGCTGTTGCCAGGCTGGAGGAGCAGAGCACAGCCACTTACTGTGCGGTTATCACTGAAAGCGGAGAGCTGAGTCTTGGACTGGGAGACATGGACATTCACCAGCAAATCACGGAGCAGTATGTAAGTTCTGCTGACAAAGGAATTACATAACAGTCCAGCAAAGATGTTCCAATACCATATTCAAATCTTTATATAGTATCAGACCCACATTTTGACCTTACTGGCCAATTCAATTACACTACTTAATTGTTAATAGGAACCCACAAACGTTTACCAGCTCATGCTACACATGATAGATATAGTGTTCCTATGACACTCATCTTCTACCACTTTATCCTCCACATGAGGGTAACAAGGGGGCCCTGGTGCCAATCCCAGCTGACACAGGGTGAAAGGTGGGATACATCTTAGACTGGTCGTCAGTCCATCACAGGGCCACATAGAGACAAACAACCATCCACTCTCAAACTCACACTCACACCTTTGGTCAATTTAACGTGTTCAGTTTTTGGACTGTGGGAGGAAACTAGAGAATGCGGAGAAAACCCCCACAAGTTGCGAATCTTGGGTCTTTTTGCTGCAAAGGCAACAGTGCTAACCACTACACCAACTGTTTGCCCCACTCCTATGACACATATTACTTAAAATTCAGTGATTAGTAATTGATTGACATTTCAAATAGTTTTTCCCTTATCTTTGCACCCCTTTTATAGGTGTCACAGTTCGAGAAGCAGCTGTCATCCGCTAAACTTGTGTGTCTCGATGGAAATATCCCTGTCTCCACCATCGACTACGTTTGTGGCATTGCCAAAAAGCACAACATCAATGGTAAGCGCGGTGAGACGGTCATCACATGAGAACGAAAGACTGTTAACACAAGCATTCACTGGTTTTGATGTAATACCATCAATGTGTGTCACAGTGTGGTACGAGCCAACTGATCCAGAAAAGGCTTGCAAGCCTTTCCTGTCAGACGCCTGGAAGTCTCTGTCCTACTCATCCCCAAACCTGGTGGAATTGTGCACCATGAACAAAACACTGGGTTTCCCAACACCTGCAGGTAAAGAGGAGTCAATTAAAAGACAGGATACTGTGTTCTAGCAATAAACATGCCATGATGGTAGCAGATTTATGATAACTTCTATTTTAAATGACTGGATTGCTCCTGAACAAGCTAGGCCTGATTCGGGCAGTTTGAGTCATTGCACAAATCTTACAGTGAGTATGTTTCCATGCACAGTTGAGTCAATCTTTGTAGCTCTACTACGCCATTCAAGTGGATGACTGTGCTTATCCCAGTATACAAGCACGAGTGGGGAATTGATTTATAGACTGAAATCTCCACTACACTAGGTGGCGATGCGCCCCCTTTCAGCTTGTTAGTATTGAGGGGTTTGCAGCTAGTGCCATTCCGAGTCTTCCTACCATTCATGAACTTTAATGTAGTACAATCATTAACCTGACAAGAAAAATGTACTGGCCTGAATTTCACCATGTTTTTGTCACTGTTGTCTTATTCTTCTGTGTACCGGCTTCTCCTATTATTTCCGGGCTTAAAGCGTTAGTCTGACTTAGGGAAATTTCATTTTGTGCTATTTCAGCCAGACTAACACTGTGGTCGGGCTAATGCTGCGGTCACATCGAACAAGAGTTTCTGCATTCACTTTTGTGTTATTGTGTGCATTGACCTATTTTGCATCTACCAGGTTTCCTCGCTGAATTTATTCCAAGCTCTTTCTGTTTTAGATGGTCTCTGAAGATAAAACTTCTAGTGTCGTAGAGCTCTGGGTGTTAACATTACATTACATGTCATTTAGCAGACGCTTTTATCCAAAGTGACTTACAAGGGAATTGAGTACACCCTGCCAGGGGTGGAGTCGAACTTGCGACCATGATGTCTTTTGCACACGTCTTAACCACTGAGCTACCCCCACCCACATGCAGAAATTATAATTTCTTTCCTCCTTCGAGGACCAACTGAGTCTGGCTGGCTGCCGGACATGAACGTGAGGTGACATCAGTTGTAGAATCTTGATGCTGATTGATTACCGCGTCATTGTATGAGGCCAACCTTTTGCCAAAGTTGAAATTTTTCAACACGAGCTAATAGAGCAAATTACACAAAAAACATGCAGCACTATTTGTGCCAAATGTGCATCTACACGCATTGAGTCCAACAATTGCACACAGAACAGCTACACTATTTACATGTGTTTTGATGGACTAACATAACAAACATATTTGCTGCTCTTACCTGCACTAACTCATCAAAAAAAATTGTATAGTGTGTATTTAAAGGTTTAACTGTAGACCCATTTCTCTGTTACTGTTACAGTCACCATTGCCACAGATACAGATAAGTTTCTTGTTTAAAATGATAATAGAGTGAGAATAGCTGTGTGAGTTGTTATCTTGTGGGGTTGACAGTGCTGCCCAACTCTGTGGAAGAGGTGCTGAGTGCTGCTGTGACTCTCTCTCGCCCCCTTCTGGAGCACCTTCACTGTGTGGTGGTGACTTTGGGAGCCCATGGACTGTTGGTGTGTGGCGAGCACAATGCTGGGTCAGTCACCCTGCAGCCACGAAAAGAGAGAAAGGTCAGCAGTACATATATACTCTATTACTGTTTTTTATAAAGTACCTAAAAGGATTACTTGAGTAAAAGTACAAGTATCTTACCAGATAATGCCTCTGAAGAAGTCACTTTTTACAATATTATATAAAGTATATGACATTTACTGTACTTAAGTATCAAAAGTAATTTTCTGATATAAAATGTGCTTAAGTTTTAGAAGTAAAAGTATTAAAAAAAAGTGAAAAGTTAAGGGTTCCAATTCCTGGCTCTGTTGGTCTATATGTGTCCTTGAGCAAGACACTTAACCCCATGTTGCAGTGTGTGTATGAAAGATGAATGAATGGATGAATGGCAAAACTGAGTGTAAAGCAGTGTTGCTCTATTATGATGATAGGACAGTAAAAGTGGAGATATTTGTTTGCACTTGGGTTTTCAGAGAAGACAGCTTTGTGCCGTACACTACCCAGCACTGACTGTAACTGCAGAGGAAACGATGAATGTGTCAGGAGCAGGAGACAGGTGCTCAAACATTTCTCTCCTTTCTGTCTCCACCATTTTTCTCTTCTATTGCAACCAAAACGTTTTACTTGTTTTCTTGTCTGCAGTCTCGCAGGTGCACTGATGGCAGGAATTCTTCAGCAGCGGGACACGGACAGCTGTGTTCGGATGGGGCTCCTGGCCGCACGGCTGTCACTGGCATCACCGCACCCTATTTCCCCCACACTCACCTTAGACTGTGTGGATCCCGACAAAGCTCAAAGTCAGAATCGGCCCAAACTGACTTACAGGTGCATCGATTAGATTATAATATTATCAGTTCAAAACGGCTACAAATGTGAAATTGATACTGCAGTATTTTATGGTTTCCTAGCCGAACGTTTGTGATGGGATTCTTGTAAAATGTTATTTTATATTTATGACTTTTACAAAAACACAGATGAACACCACTTTCCAGGAAGTGTGCATGATTGCAAATCCTGGTAATAAAATATTACATGTTTTAATGTGTTTTTATTTCTTAAAATACAGAAAAATGCGTACTTGACAGCTAACCCAAGTTGGAGAATGTAGGTAGAAAAGAAACATTCAAAGGCCCAGTGTTGAAGAATTAGTGACATCTACAGTAGATGTCACTGTGAGGCTGTGAGGCTGTAGATTGCAACACTCTAAGCAGAGGTGGCTCCTGTCATCACTGCCTTTCCATCAAAGAACTACCAGAAATAATACCAGAAATAATGTTGTCTTTTGTTCATATAGCAAGCTTCAGTATCAAATTGTGAAATGCATGTTCATTTTATTTAATATTTTAGACTGTCGATGTTTCACAGAAACACAGAAGAATGCCACTTTCCAGCAAAAGTGTGCATGAGCTCATGATTGCAAATCCTGGTAATAAAAGATTACATGTTTTAATTATTTATAAGGTTTTTTTTCCTTAAAAAAAAGAAAAATACATACCTGACAGCTAAGTTGGAAGCCTTTAAAGGTCCAGTGTTTAGGAATTAGTGACATCTAATGGTGAGACTGTAGATTGCAACTCCTCTCATCCCTGCCTTTCAATCAAGGAACTGTATGGTATCTGTCAAAGTTCAATATGAGATTATGAAATGCATGTTCGAGCTGGTTTGTTTATTTAGTCTTTTGTAGAAATATGGCAGCTCAAGAAGGCAGCCTCCCTAAAACAAGGCCCTTATTTAAAGGGCTTATAAGTCTTTTTCTAAGGCTTTTTCAAAAATGTCACACAGTGGATCTAGGATCTGTATTAGTAATCTGTATTTATCACAATATACATTGCATTATTTATTTAATTAAATATTCATGACAATAATTTCTGTATGGTGAGTATTAAAATGAATCAGCCAATTTCAACAATTACTAAATTTAGTGGATAAGGACAATCCTTGCTAGTATTTTAAAACCATCATTTACATTATTTATGGTAAATTATTCTCCCATAGGAAATGAAAGGAGATGGCAGATCAAAGGAACCAGCAAGATTACAGCATTTTCTGGAGAAATGCAACTGTTGTAGTTAGATGGTGTTTCGCACAAGTGTTTATAACAAAAGCGCCCTTAAAGGTACGATTACAGCAGTTTGATGTAAGGGAATTTTTAAATAGATTTAGCTATTTATTTTCGGCTGCTTATCCAGGCTCTGGGATGGTTGATTGATTGATTTGTTCATTAATTTATTAGAGAATTTGTTTATTTGTTAATTCATTCTTGCATTCTTTGTTTTTTTGTAATGGACAATGGTAACCAATGCCAAGCCTTATTGTTTATTCTGAACTTCAGCACATTTTTATGTGTAGTCAAACAATTTTGTAGAAGTTACTGAAACCCTCAAAAAAAGTTGTTTAAAATGTCAGCGCTCAAATCAAATCAGGAACCTCCTGTTACTGGAATGCAGCACTTTAGCATATCTAATACTGCAGGTGTCCTTGGTCTTATAAGAACCATAAAATACTTCATCTCCCACAATGCACCTGTGCACCTGCGCCGACTCAGTGATACTGAATACTTGCCCCACTCCCTCCTCCCAACTTTAATGCTAGCTAAGATGGTGGTTTGAGCGTAAATTGTCTCCACAATACCAAGGAAAAAAAGGGGCAAAAACATCTTTATAGTCTTTTAGTAACTACAGAACAACACACCCACGGTTATCTTAAGTTGCCGTTTGTAGAAATCTTGACATTTCAGAGACATTGGGACGCATTCTCCGCCCAATCTGGTGTGACTCCCTTGGAGTGGAATCTAAGCTAAATACGGACAGGGTAAGTGACGCTAGCATTAGCTAGGCTGCTAGGTGTGTTAGCGATCTTCCATTCTACCTCATTAATCAAACGAAACCAGTGTCTTTCACGACTTCATGGACTGACACTGGGGTGTCCTCGAGCTTACCACAGTGCTGTCCGTGTTGTCCAAAACAGTGAGAGCAGTGTCAGGTGTTTTTGGTGCCAGCAAGCTGCTTCGAGTTGAGCGTTAGCCTGTGCAGGCCGCGCCGTTCGTCTTCATGAAAGTGTAGCATGTTAGCGGTTAGCACGGAGCAAGCTGTCAGTGAATATGTTGGACAACGTCTAACGGTATATCATGCGTTTAAGAAAAAAACATGTAATGTCCACATTCAGATAGTATTCATCTCTCTGTGTTTCGATTTTGCATTTAATCCACCAGTAGACCTTTATATGTTCTCCCTCAGTGAGACCGGCTTCTTTAACCTAATTTGCGCCCAATGTTAGCTTAGCTTGATGTTGGTGAAACAACATCTGTCATAATGTACGATCCAGAAGACAGCAGCTTAAGTTACCGTCCTGGCTGTTTAGGTATTTTGGGCTATACGCATGACTTTTAACAATCACCTGGTATCAGTGAGTGTAACTGCGACGCCCCTTTTACACGTAAATCCAGGAGCTGAATGATGCCGGCTACAGTTATTAAATGTTGGCATTTCCATGTTATCGTCCGTATATGCAGTCTGTGTCATATTTTAGTCACTGCTTTGCTGTCTTGTTGACCACAGTTATATTACTTTTCTCGTCCACCAAGACGCTGTGTCGAGTAAGTTGCTGTTGGAGGACATCTCTACTGTGACGTACCACAGCATCCGCGTTTGTTATCACTGTGATTTTAGCTGATGTATTGGAATGTTCAATTATTAGAATGTATTAAATGGTAATTGCCAGGTCGAAACTCAATTCCCTTTGGGTCTACATTCAGACAATCAGACAAAACTCCAAATTCACACAACAGTTTTAAACGTTATACAGTCTCATAAATGAACGATCTAGTTTTACATCCTATAAAATATGTTGTGAAGTCGGAAAACTTTCCTGTGGGGAGCAGTTAATTAGGGGTGCAATGGATGAAACTGATCAGTTGTATTGGGAGCTTTCCTATGAATACTCAACCTACACTTGTCACTTAGCTGCATTGGCGTTAACCTCGCTACACAGCTTCACTTCACATTTTTATCTTTATTTAGTCCGATGGTCGCATTTAGAGATGTCTTTTGTAAGAGACCTTGGGACAAGGAACAGTTCAATAAAAAGCACCATTAACAAAAACATACAATGACACGTTCAAAAAACTAAAATGAAGATAAACTTTATAAGAATTTATAAGAATCGTATATTAGACAATACAAAATATGACCAAAAGGGATGTATCATACAAGTTGATGACTGTTTGGAATGCATTCAATTTACCTGCATAGTATCTGAAACTGATTCTGTCATTAACGCATGAGAAATAAGTTACCTTCATTGTCACTGTTCAGAATACAATGAAATTGCTACTGATACAGATGTTGAAGATTAGGTAGTTACTGCATCTTTTACTCAAGAAATCATGCTGTAGTTTGGAAGCTTTACTTTGAGGTGAAACATTACTATAATTTGCACCTTCATTAAGGTTAAAATCTGTCATTGATTTAACTTAATGGCAATTTACATAGTTTGTGACTAATGACGGTAACCTTCCTGATAATCGATCAACTGCTTCCAAGCAGAAATAATGAGTATTTCTCTCTTGGATGGGAGGCTTTTCTTCTGTTTTGTTGGCATGCATCTTTCAGCATCTTTGTGCATTACTATATTTGCCATTTCATAGATTAAATGATTCATCAGGTATTCATGACAGCAAGTGTTAAATCTTCAGTTAATTGCTTCACCTTCATAAGATAGCAATAGCCCTTTCAGATATTGAGTCTATCGCTGATGGTATAACAGAATATACATAGCAGCTCAGTGCAGCACTGCCATAAACTACCTCTAAAAGGTGAATTGACTATTTTCTAAAAAAGTAAATCTAATAGAAAGAATCTGTTTATTTTATTTTCTTAGCCCCTGTGCTCTGACCAGCTGCAACAATCACCCTTGCCACGCCATAGGATGTCCCACAGCCCTGAATTGAAGGACGACCCCATGGAGTGCCCTCTGTGCATGGAGCCACTGGAGATTGATGATGTCAACTTCTTCCCCTGCACTTGTGGCTACCAGATCTGCCGCTTCTGTTGGCATCGCATCCGCACAGATGAGAATGGCCTGTGCCCTGCCTGCAGAAAGGTGAGGAAACATATGGATGAACATAATAGGACAGAAGTTAAACACAACTGGAACCTTGGTTATCAGTCATAATAGTGGAGAAGGTGTGTTTAGGAAAGCAAACATGATGATTTTAAATGTGTAAATATTAACATTAATTAATTACTTTTCAATACCCCTTTCAAAGTGGCTGCTCTGGTTAAATATCTGTTATCAATCAAAATGAATACACTTGGCAGTTAAGAGTATTATGTCTGCTGAACTGCTGCAGTGACAGTTTAAGTTGTCCACTGTCCTTCGTAAAGCCACATCATTTAGAAATGTGTCTTTTTTTTCTTTTTTCAAATGATGGACAAACATTCCTTTGTTTTTTTTTTCTCTGCATAGCCGTACCCAGAGGACCCGGCTGTGTACAAGCCTCTGTCACAGGAGGAGATCCAAAGGATAAAAAATGAAAAGAAGCAAAAACAGAATGAGAAGAAGCAGAAGGTGACAGAAAACCGCAAACATCTGGCCAGTGTCAGAGTGGTCCAGAGAAATCTGGTGTTTGTGGTGGGGCTGTCGCAGCGACTCGCCGACCCGGAGGTGAGTGTTGTGTTCTTTACCTTAATTTACTTTTAACTTGTATGCAACCCACTGAGTAAAAACTTAAAGATTAAAAGATGATTTAATAAGAACATAAAGGTTTTTTAGTGCAGCCCCTTGTACTCAGTCCTCAGACATAAAGCTTGTATTGCACATTAAACATGAAAGAGGACACAGTGCACCAAAAGCTTGTGTAACTATTGTTTTTCTTTTCCATTTTGTCCACAGGTCCTAAAACGACCAGAATATTTTGGGAGGTTTGGGAAAATCCATAAAGTGGTCATTAACAATAGCACATCTTATGCAGGTTCACAGGTGAGAGGTCAAAACAATGTACTCAATGTACTCAGAGTCGATAGATTTATAAACATGAACAGAATGAATAACTAAATTATGTTTAATTGGAAACCCTATTGGAACCCAAGAGAGTGAAACAGGTTAACACATTGCATATGTTTGATTGGTATATTCAATTGAGTTACATTTTCTTTTTTTTGTTTTTCCAGGGGCCTAGTGCTAGCGCTTATGTCACTTACATCCGCTCTGAAGATGCTCTAAGAGCAATACAGTGTGTGAACAATGTGGTTGTTGATGGCAGAACACTCAAGGTGAGAATTTAACAACCTTTGTCATTTTCTGTGTAACTGTTTGTTTGACCTCTTGTGGCCTGTAAAATCGTAATAAAAACATAATTTTATATTTGTGTGTATATTTTCTATCACAGGCTTCTTTAGGCACAACAAAGTACTGCAGTTACTTTCTTAAAAGTATGCAGTGTCCCAAACCTGATTGTATGTATCTACACGAGCTGGGGGATGAAGCCGCTAGCTTTACTAAAGAGGAGATGCAGGTGAAGTCTGAGAATAAATCTGTGCTCTATCCTGTATGAATTGTTAATTGTTGACAGGTCAGTGTCTAATGTTTCGTTATTAATTTTAGGCGGGAAAACATCAAGAGTATGAGCAGAAACTCCTCCAAGACCTCTATAAAATTAACCCTAGCTTTCTACAACCTCCTGCATGTGGTACAGAGAAGTCAAAGAGTAAATCCAACTCCACACAAAGGTTGTTGTTCTTTTCCTCTTTCCTTCCTCTTAATATTTCCATATGAGATTTGGATGAGTATCCTAAGTTTTATTTTTCTTTCCATCAGATCCAATAGCAATGGTAAAGATGGGTGGCCAACGCTGTCGGGGCATAACAAACTGGCCAATGGGCTTTCAGAGGACCGCAAGTCCCCTCCACTCCTCGACTATCTAGACCAAGAAGTTATCACTTCAGATGGGCTGGATACAGAGCTGGGCCCTGGTCAACACACTGCCCTGTCCCCCTTCTCCTCCAACTGTGACAGTACCAGGTAACGCAGACCACTCTTCTACAGCACATTGTGGTGCATTACAAAAATTGTGTTTCTTTTGAGTCACCATTCCTTGTTTAAAATTTCATATTATAGGTAATGAGGTTTCCACATTTCCTTATTAGCAAGGCTAGGTATTTAAAAAGTGTGAAAGGATCAAAAGACTACTCTCTATTTAGGAGTCACATGGTGCAGCTCATGAGGAAGGACATGTAGACATGAGTTCTGCAGGTTTGCCAAAATAGTAACCATAGTTTTGCATTTTTATCATCAAAACCACATCCCTCACATTTTTAAAGTAAACCATATCTAAAATTGGTGCATGACACAGTATAATCTTCATCTTTGGCAACCCAAGGAGCTATACCTGCACACCCCACAAAGGTGGTAGCCACTACAGGAGAGGCTGCCTTTCCCTTGATGCAGTCATGACAGCAATTCAGCAAAGCATGGAAGAAATATCCAAACAAATAGATGTGAAAGCAACCACCATCCGGTCCTTGCTGACTAAAATTGAAAATTGTTGAGAACACTTGCTGACCAAGTTGAGGAAATGGAGCAGCGAGTATCTGCTTATGAGGACAACGTAAGAGAAGCTAACGCACATTTTGCAAAATTGGAAAAGGAGATGCCTTTTTGAAGGACAATGTGGGAGACTTGGAGGATAGAAGCAGGTGTAGCAACATTAATATTCTCAACCTCCCAGGGAAAGTTGAGGGCAACGGAGCTGATATACGCAGATATACTCGCACTGAAATCTTCTCTACTTCCGTCATCTGTAAGAATGCTCACCACAATGGTGAAAACACACAGATCCTGACCTGCAACTGCAAAACTTTTTCACCTGTAAGGATGAGGAGAGGACCATATACATTGTGAGGCATGAAGAGAAAAATTGCTTCACAAGCAACAGAATTCTGCACTCCTGCAGTGTCTGAAAGATGCCTTCAGAGAAGGTCAAGAGAAGCCTTTGGCAGAGGCCTATCGAACAGTTTTCTGCATCATCCAGCTAAACTATGGATTAACAACGAAGGAAACATCAAGTGGCTAGCCACACCAGCTGCTGCACCTTATTTATTTATTAATTTTTTACCATTGATAATGAAGGCTGTGTTCCCTTCACTGGTTCAGTTGCGTGCAGAGCGCCTCCACACCGGTGTGAGTACACCACAGTTCCACGTGATGGATGATTTGCTTTGACTGTCACCATTTGACTCTGACAGTGACAACTGTTCGATTTGTGGCTGGCATTACAGATAGACACTTACCGAAATTATTTCATGTCCATACTTTCATAGTTTGGTTGGTGATATCATCGTCGCCCTTCCTCATGTAATATGATAATTGTTAGTCAGGGCAAATATTGATATTTTAATTAACAAATTAAGGTGCTCTGAGTAAACAGTCCCTTTCAATTTTACATGCTAGTTGTTATGGTGGCGCTCCTCAAAAGAATGAGGGAAACTTGGGTGAAAGTTACCCAGTTGAAGAAGAGAGAGTTTATTGTGGGATAATGGCTGAGAAAGCTACATTAAGAGACACCACATCCATTTTCTATGCATGGACTTAATGCACTGTGGTCTCTATGTTGTGAATAAATAGAGCAATCCTGCACTTTTAACTTTTCACAGACATTTTGTTTTCTTCAGTTGGACAGATATCGTGATGTATTGCTATATGATTGTCTTGAATTCTATTGATTATCAAAGAATTGTTGTATCGTGATATTGTTGGTATCGTGGACCCTGTATTGTGAGGTACCCTGTGATTCCCACCCCTAATTTATACTGTATGTTACAACTGCGCTATGATCCGATTTAATGTCCCGTCTTTAATTGTCATGAATTGGTTTGAAGAAGCTGCTGTGCTGTTCCCCACAGTGTCTTCAAACGATTTGATAGCCACTTTGACTGGTGTTTTAGCTCCCTCACCATGGTTAGAAAGCACATACGTAGTGTAATCTGGACACCCTTGCTTTTTGCTGACATACGATGGACACAAGGTCTGTTCATTTATTTCTTCCCACTTGGATTTGTGCGTTACTTTGTCTCTAACTTGCTAAAGTTAATTTTTCCTGCTCCACACATAATCAACTGCTCTGCTCCCTCTCTCGCTTGACCAGTCACACAATGCACACCTACATACCCAAGCACACAAACAATATGGCTCTTAAAGGAGCCGTGCAATTCCTACAACACAGGAGTTGCAATAGCGGACTGTGTATCTCAATTGACCCTAATGACCCTCATTCACACCTTGATGCTGGTAAAACTCATAACCTGAAACTGGGTCAGGGGGTGGACGTCCTGCATTGTTTAACATAATGGCTCTCAAGACAGGTATCCAGCCCATAGAGGCAAAATACCCGGATTTTTCTACCAGTTAGTCAAAACTGAAAAATCCTCTTGAATGATAGGTGAAACATCTTCAGCTTGCAGTTGCCTGCAGCTAACTCCTGAAAATGCAGTGACCTGGGTGACTAAAAACTTCCACAGATGGAGCACAAAGCATCCTTTAGTAATTATTTATTTATTTATTTATTTTTTTTTTAATATTAATTTTGGCGAACTGTCCAGGGTGTACCCCGCCTATTGCCCGATGTAACTCTATCCTCTGGTGGAGGATAAAGTGGTAGATGATGACTGATGATTTGCAAAGTTAATACATTGCAATGTTCTCTTAATTTGTGTCATATTTCCCCCTACCTGATTAAGTGAGGCACCGGGGCATGAGTATGTTAGAGACTCAACTTTACATTTCCAATGTTTGTCCATTTACTGTATTTAGCTTCTAGTTTTTGAGGCTAAGTCATAAACTCAATCAAGCAGAAACACAAGCCCAGAAATTAATTTTGATAATTTTCTCAAGTAATCGAGTATTTATTTGTTCCATAAAATGTGAGCAATCGAGTAATCGTTGCAGCCATAATCTGATCATAGATACCCCTTTAAAGATGCCTTCAAAGGGTTATGACTTATATCTTATGGACATGTTCTGAGTCCCTAAAGAACAAATCTCCAGGTCCGACAGCTTTCCACTCAAATTTTTTAAAGCCTTCTCTGGTAAGCTCCTTATCAAACATGCTGTACTGTGGCTAATAAAACTTTGCTTAAGTCTCTGGAATTGGCAGCAATAACAATACTGCCAAACATTTCAGCGAATCGCAGAAAACATGCATCTTATCGCTCCCTCAGTCTCTTAAATTTGGATTATAAAATTTCATCAAAACTACTTGCATTAAGAGTGAAATGGATGACATCATCCCAAACTGTTTGCCTCACTAATCTATCCCCTTTTCTTCTTGATAGCTGTAAAACTGCTTACCATTGCCATTGTCTTCAACATTAGCATTGCGGGTAGTCATTTAGTTCAAATTAACATAATTTGGCACTTGATCCCTTCTTTTTTGGTCGGAACCATCAACATCATTACCTCGTTGTCTACAATGTTTTCAGCAATGTGCTGCTGCTTCTGGTAATAAGGTTAATCTCTCAAAAATTGAAATAATTCCCTTCAACATTCAGTGTGTTACAGTTAAACTCCCAAAGGCTCTGTTAAATTAACTGAATAAAATGATATCCCACTCTCTGGGGAAAGACAAGGCTCCTGCTGTTAACCTCTCAACACATGAGATCTTGTGGCTTCCTATTGAACAATTTCAATGAAAAAGTTCATTATTTTTGTAGCTTTTAAGAAAACCATTACCATTACAAACAATCCTACTAATTTAAATTCCTTGTGTGTGGCATGAAGCACACACTCCTATTGGTTTATATATCACATTATTCTGGAAAACTTATGGGACGACCTTAACATCCTTTGTGTGATAGGAACCTTAAGAAACGATCAAGAGCAGTAGTCTGGAGTACACCATTGAAGAATGGCGTACTCCAGACACCTTCACAAATGTTCAACTATTGATTATTCATATACTTCCAGATAACACACCGATACAGACTTTCCACACATTCCCCCCGAATCCCTGTTTGAAAATGTTCTCAATTATGAAGGCTGGTTTACCACAAAATGCACGATATCTTCTATTCACTTTATTTTAAACACTCACTTGTCAATCTTCAATAAGATTAATAATAATGAAATAAATGGGAAACCGATATCCAATGCACCTACAATGATTATTTGAGTAATGTCCTTAAAATATTTCGATCTATGTTGGGTTTGACTATACATAGCCATTACTCTGCTTAGATTGCATAAAATATATCACTATACTATTTACTGCACATGCTTAGGCATTGTTCTTATCTGAAATAATTTTGGAAATGCATTGCTTGAGCAACCTCAGATACTTTAAAAAGCAAAATCTCATTAGACCCAATCTCATTTGTATTCTACAAAACTGGGACTCTGATCACTACAAAAGCCTATGGGTTCCCATCAATCTGTTTTCTATGCTCGCTTTGAGCGTGTTTTATGTATGATCAACTCTGCCATCTCTCGGTATCTTCTCTCTCCCGTTTTCTTGTCTGTGACTGTTTTGACATCCTGTCACTCAACAGCTGTCCACAGCTTCAGTTTTTATTCTGTTTTTCTGAAAACAACTGGCAAAAAGATAAGTTGCTTGCCATTACCTAGTATATATCCTGCCAGTCCATGTCTTCAATCAGTGCTGTGTCATGCCAAAATGCTGCTGTTTTAGTTCTATGTGTTGCATTCAGCTCTGTTGCACACCTGAAAAGATCCTGTTCATAGTGAGAAGATAAAAAAATATGAGCTTTCTTGCCATACTTTCATCACTGTATCCTCCAATTGAGTGATATTTAAGGGAGACCTCATCCCCCTGAGATTGTGCTCCCCTGACAACTTAATGTGGTTACACCTTGTGAACACACACAGAGATTTCATGCCTTTTGCTGGATTATTTTTCATTTCTGTACCAGGGATATGCATGTTAGAAGGGTTGTAGTGTTGTTTGTTGTTGTCTTGTAAATGTTATGGTGGAAAATGTTTCATAAAAATGTGTTAATATACAACAAATTACTTGCTGCCTTTGTTCAGAAATGTACGTACCAAAATGTATCTTTTCTGTCTCCAGTCCCAGTGACAAACCTCCAGAGTCGATCAGTTTGGTGAATGGAGAGACTTTACAACAGGTAAAACAACATCACCTTGTTACTTCAGACACATCTAAATGTCAGTGAATCAGGTCAGAGTGATGGCTTTTCAAATAAAATCTCTCCTCTCTCCTTTTCTAGATACCCACCAGTGACTCCCCCTCCCCTCCTCCAGGTTTAACTAAACCCAGCCTGGTGGTGCCCATCAGTGTGTCAGACCTCACAGCACGTTCACCCTTTGAGGGTGCAGCAGCTGAGTCCCAGTCACTCTTTTCAGACAACAGTAACTTCAGACATCCTAACCCTCTCCCTGCAGGCCTACCCCCTTTCCCCAGCTCCCCCCGTGGCAGCTCTGACTGGCCCATGACCCCTGAACCACAGAGCCTCTTCACATCAGGTATAATGGGGATTAATTATTCTTTCTTCTCTTGAGCAGCATGTTTTATGTCATCATTTGAAAGCATGATTTTACCTGCAGCTGCTTTATTTGAACAATTTTATAGCAAAAGTAGCTGAACTAGCTAAAATGTTTAAGTGGGTTTTCCCCTCTTAACAGATGAGTCACCTGTTTATCAGGGACCCAGTCAGCATTTAGCAATAATTATAAAATAATAATTTTCTGTTTGTAGTACAGATTTTTAAGGTCCCTGTGACATGAAATTAAATTTTTCAACTGTCAAAAACAGTTGACAGTTTGAAAGATTTATACTTCTACCAGATCCACAATTTTAGTTGACTAGGCCTAAAACGATACATGATACAAAGGTTACTATTGCTTACCTAATCATAACAGCTTTAAACCTTGGTCTCCATAGAATGACTCTCAATTTTACAAGTCACAATAAGTGGCAGAGAAACTAAAGTAAAGTTACGAAGGGAACAAACAGTGTACATAAGTAGCAGTCTTTGTGTTGTAAACACTATTGTTTTAGTTGAGTTTTTGCAGTGATATATGGGCATCCACCATTGCAGATTTTAGGATTGGGAGAATTCAAATGATGTGCATTCATGTAAAACAGCCACAAAGGCGTTATAGGTTCTGTAGATTTGGCGCTAAGTGGCCCAGGCAATCAAATGATTAAGCCAAATTACAGACAAAGGAGTCCTGTTTTTGTTAGTCAGTTAAGAATTTCTCAAATCATGGGTGGCTCCTGTAACTTTTTTTCCCTTCTTTCCTCACAGACACAATACCAGTGTCATCTTCCACAGACTGGCAAGCGGCGTTTGGCTTTGGCTCGTCCAGCAAACAGCAGGACGACGACCTAGGCTTCGATCCTTTCGACGTCACCCGAAAGGCTTTGGCTGACCTGATAGAGAAGGAGCTGTCTGTGCAGGATCAGAGTCCCACATCCCCAGGGCCTTTGCCCATGGGGCACAACCACGGTCCCTGCCTGCCACCCCCCAACCCAAGCACCACCTCTCACCACTTCCCAAGTGGCCTACCACGCCTCCCCCATCTCCACCACAGACCCATCTATAGCTCCTTCAGTTTCCCCGGCAGTCAGAACAGCCAGGCCAGTCAGCAGCAGCCAGCTGTGAGACACCCCTGGATGGGCATCCCCACACGAAATAACCTCACACACTTGAACCACTCAGCCGGTGCTGCCTCACACAGTAATTTCCTGGACCTGAATCTGCCCCCTCAGCACAACACAGGGCTCGGAGGGATCCCCATTTCAGGTACAGGACACCTCGGTCACAGCCTATGAAAGCAGTTCATGTTAAAACTAAAGTCAGATTTGTTGCCTAATGATTTTATTGATTAGAATTACGTGTCCACTGCTGTGCAGCATTGTTATACTCAATTAACCTGTGTTGACCTCACAGAGGAAATTAAAAACACAAGTAAATAAAGTTTTACAGTCTGTGATCACACCACCTGAGGAACTGACACATTGTTTTCCTCTTATGCAGAAAACAGTGGTTCTATAGACGGCCTAAATGTGAAAGAGTGGCAGGATGGCCTGAGAGCTCTCCTACCCAACATCAATATTAACTTTGGGGGTCTCCCAAGCTCCTCTTCCTCTTCATCCTCCTCATCCTCCAACAGTGTTAACCACATTGGTGGGCCGACAGGGCCTGCAGGAATCCCACACAGTCTGAGCTGGGATGGCACAGCAAGTTGGATGGACCCTGCTATCATCACAGGTTGAAACTCTAACTCACTTTAATAGAGAAACAACTGACAGTAATTTCATTGATGGCACTCCTTATCTGATTAAGTCCTTTATCAACCAAAAATATCAAACATTTTCTGGTGCTAGCTACAATCATTATAAAGTGCAATTTAGTTGCAACTATTATTCTGCCTCTGCAATTCCCAATTAATAACTTTATTTGAAAATGCAAAAAGAATGCCTTTTGCAGTTTCCTAACCCCTTAAGGGACACTTTTAATGATATTTACAGATGAGTCAATTGAAAAAAATCATTTGTGGAAGATTGATTAAATGTTTTTGTTCAAACTAAAATGGATGCAGCTTTACTGCATTGTTTACTTCAGTTGCACTCAATTGGTTAAATTTATGGGATGGAGGTTGAAGGAGAAGAGCTACAAGATACATTCAAGGAACCTGCCTAACTAATAATTTCCACAAACACACATGCACTCCAGTCTGTTGTGGCTGCTGTCGCCATCTTGTGGTCGTAGGTGTACCATAATGGAAGCAATGAATTGCCTTCAGATTTTGACAAAATTCTAGATGATTACAAACAATTCACACTTTGCAGTCTAAAGGTTTCTGCAATAGATACCTTTATATTTTCTGTAAAAGAATTGCACCTGTGATGTCATTCACAATTTACAAAATCATCCAGGGCTGCAAATAACCATTTGTTTCATTAAAAACTGATCCTCAAATTACTTCCTCAACTGATGTTGATTGCTTGTCAAGTGTCAAAAGATAACTTTAAAACACTTCTGACTGTGAAATGCTCAGATTGCTTTGGTCTGACAATTTCAAATTAGTTATCAAATACATTTATTATTACCTTCATGTTTTTATGTGCTTCGTTTAGATTATTTGATCTAAACTTAAGCTGAAGTAATAAACTTTGTTTGTATTCACTGCAGTGTTTATATGATGACAAGTCTCTTTTTGTATTTTTGTCATTACTCATCTATCCTGTGACCTCCCTCTCCTCCCTCAGGCATCCCAGCCACGGCGGGCAACAGTTTAGACTGTCTTCAAGACGACAACCCACCACATTGGCTTAAGTCACTGCAGGCCCTCACAGAGATGGACGGCCCAGCCAGTTCAGCAGTGCCCACACCCCAGCCCCTCCACAGTGGCCTCCTCGACGCCCATCTCCCTCTCCATCACAGAGCCGCAGGTGGCTGGGCTCCTTACCTCCCCCCTCCCACAGTCAACCCCGCCAGCCAGTTCCACTCCCCCCCTCCAGGCTTCCAGACCGCCTTCAGACCCCCAGGACAGCCCTCCACAGAGCTGCTACAGAGTGCTGCTGTGGACCGCCACTGAACACAGACTACAGCAGACACCCATCCATTCCCTCACTACCACTTTATACCCACTCATCCTGTACCCTGCTCCCCCCCTCCCCCAATGCAATACACACCAATCTGCAGAGTATGAGAAATGATTAACAAAGTAACAAACATGCTTTCTTCTTTTTCTCCTCCTTCCTTTTTGTCTACTCCGAAGGCCTATTTAGTTTTGGTTTTGTTAGTGGCACACACATTATCAGTACCCTTTGTCTGCTATCGTCACCACTCCTTAGACCTAGTTCTTGGCATAACATGGGTATTCATTGTGTAGCTTGCTGTTTACGGAGAGCACAAGAAACAGTAAAGCATTGAGCGCCCAGTGGCGACATGAGAGTTCACAAACTCCACCAAAGTGGCAAACAAACAAACTAGCTGATGTGGAGTCTTATTTTAAAAAAGTAACTAATGAGTAAGCATGAACAACATTTGTGTTTTTTGAAAGTTGAAGTTGCGATTAGTTTTTGAGGAATGAAGCAAGCTGTGAATCTGCTCTTTGAAGCTTTGCCCCAAAGACCCTCATCCTCCCCACTTTTACAGGAGACTGTGAAACGGTTATCCCTTACAGCTGAATAGGAATAAGACGAGGTGAGAGAGAGAAAAAAAGGGGTTGGCACTAGCTTTTTGTAGAGTGATTTTAAAGAAATGTTAAAAGAAAAACAAAGCTGAGATTTTGATGAGTAGAAAGTGAATGCAGATTACACAGGGGATTTGAGGGCACAGGCTATGCATGGGCTCCCTGTTAGGTAGGGACACAAATGGTCTGCTTGAGAGGCCACTTGGCCCACATTCCCTTTAGTGGAGGGCTCTCACTGGCCCTGTCTTGCTTGAGGGAAATTTTTTTGCTGAACCTCTGTATCAGAGGATAGAGCACTGCCTAATCGTGGGGAGCCAGGGCTTTGGGAGATCGTGGCACATCATGAGCACTAGGGTTAGACTCTTACTCACGGTGCCACTGTGTGGTACCTACAGTAGCTAGCCCTAACATGGACAGCCACGAAAAAGGACAGGGCAATGACTAGATGAATGAGGAAATGTCAGAAATAGTCACAAGGATGGTGAGAGCATGTTCAACCCACAAGGGCTTAAATGAGGCCTTAAAATGGACAGATGAGAGGAAGGAGCTTGAGTGGTTGGAAGGGGAGTCTTGTGTCAATGATTGCTAAAAAATATGCAATATTGTATTTGACTTCAGTAACTGTTAGTGTGTCAAACAGATGTTGCAAGACAATACTAAGTACTGTAGTAATGAATGAGCTCTCAGCCTTGAGGATTTGAGATCGGCCTCTCCGACCACCGCTGTTTTTCTTTTTGAAGTCTTAATTCTCATCTGTGTTCACTTGTCTCTCTCACTTTCTCTCTCATCACCCCACCCTGCCCCCCCTGCTGCTGTTCTGTATTTAACAGTATTCACAAAATGAACAAACTGATACAGGAGAAACCAACACAGTCATAAAATGGGTTTTAACGTAATATTGAAAAAAAACAAAACATCCTGGCGCTTAAAAGGAAGTCAACTGTCCTCTGCAGGTCTGGAGAAATGAACCTTAAATAAAACTGAAAACTCAGAGCTGGTTGTTTGTCTGCTGTTGTGTCACAGTCCTGCACTTCACTGAATTTAAATTTTGAAGTACTCGACACCACACCAAATCTTCACTGATATGTTTTTCAAACTAAAAATCACTCAAGTTTAATTCCACTTATCACCACTTGAGGGCAGAATACCTTAGTGATTTAGCTCTACAGTCAGCTCTACAACTACAGGCCAGAACACACACGGATACACAGAGTGGCACTGTATTTGAAGTGCATCATTTCATTGCTAAATATATCTTAGTATCTGATATTTATTATGGACTTTATAGTTTTAAATGCAATGTTGAACAGAAGAAGGTTGATTGCTAGAGCAGCAAACTGCATGCAGGTGTACAGCTCTGCACTCACAGGCCAATGCTGCAGTGGATTCCTGCAGCAGAGGCTGTTTTTCTCCTGTGGGAACACAACAGACAGGGACGAGCACAATTCTCAATTGTGCTATTTACAGTGCCTATTGTGGTTTTGTATTCTATTTTGAGTGAATTTAAAATTAAATGAGTGAAGAGTGTAGATTTCCTCTGAAAAACAGTTTGAGTTTATAGGTTGATTATGATGGTGGAACGGTAGTTCATCAGTAAACA
Organism: Solea senegalensis; assembly: GCF_019176455.1. NCBI lineage: Eukaryota > Metazoa > Chordata > Actinopteri > Pleuronectiformes > Soleidae > Solea > Solea senegalensis. Next base: position 11,549,757 of record NC_058030.1, on the reverse strand, counting down.
AGCATTATGTCGTGTATACTAATACATGCATACAAGAAATTGTAATATATTTAGTATTAAATGTTCGAAATAGCATCGCAATACAACGATTCTCAAAAAGACATTCTGTAGTGGGAACAAATTCAGTGTGTTTTAAAATTGAGTCGGAGCTTAACTACGTGGACACAGGAAGTTAAATGGCACAGTTAGTTCAGCTGTGAACTGCAGGTTCAGCACAGCTGTTTTTGTGTCTATTTTGTGTTTATTTTTTGCAATCTGGCATGTTTAGAAATGTGCCGAATTGGCTACTTTCAACTCATGTTTGGATTAATCACATGGAATTAAAGACAACTCTCACATGATTAATCTGATGCTGAAGAAAAAGAAAAAAAAACTTAATTCCCCTCAACTAAATTCGGCACTCATGACTCGTGACGCGTGTTTCTCTCTCCATGATTCCCAAACGAATTTTCGTTTAATTTCCCGTTGGAGTTTCGTCATTACATCCTGGGTAAGTGTAAATTGTACTTAATATACACGTGCGCGCGTTTTTGTTGCCCTCTGTGGGCCATTTCCGGTATAAACACTGACTTCTTTAGTAGTTCTGAAGTACAACGTAATTTCTGAGGCTCTGTCTAAAAGGATTAAGATGTCAAATGTGTTTAAGTTTAGGTATCAACTGATAACGATTAAGGTCAGGGATAAGGCTTTCGTTAGGGTGTCCAAATAAATGAAGTCAAGGCAGAGTCCTTAAAAGGATAGTACATCTCTATGTGTGTATTTGGATCAGTAAATAACATTATGATTATAAAAAATAGCTGATGAATAATTTTTACTCCATCAACTCATGGATTTGTATATGTTGCAGCTCTGGTCCTGGATGAACTGGACATGTGGTTGAAACAGACACCCTTCTGTTCAGCCTGCAGGGCAGTTGAAGTCCCCCTCCTCCCCTCCTTCAGGTGCTGAGGAGGCACCAGAAGTGGAAGGTGAGTGTGTGAATAATGCAGGCAGGCAGCAGATTCAAGCTCTGTGACAATGAGTCAGCAGCAACACACAGAGCGGGAGGGAGGGAGGGAGGGAGGGGGAGAGTGTTCCCGGACCAACACACACTCATGCAGACTCTGCACTGAAACAGTGTAGGTATCTTTTGTGATGATGCATTTCTGACACGTTGAGGAATAGCATCTGTTTATCTGCTACAGCTACAAACACCAGCGTTTGGCTTCTTACAGAGGGAAACGCCCATTCATTTGCCCTAAAAGCATGCCGGACTTAATCACTGCTTGCGTAGTGACAGGGTTGTCACTGATTAGTTCATTGATTTGCCTACTTAGCCTGAAACTACACAATATCATTTATGCGTGTTACCATAAAGGGCATAGAGGAGGACTGAGCATGAATAATGGAATAAATAAGGTTATACAGGAATCCTAGCTTTGGCCATAAGTCACATGAATTGTTATTTTAAGGTGTTTACCGCATTGGTAATATAATGACACATCTCAAAATGTCTGACTGAAGGACGCAGAGTGTTTGCAGATGAATGTCTCCAAACTGCAGTCAGGTGTTACATCAGGACAAGCAGGAAAAGAAAAAAAAGCCCTGATTTTTCACTCTTCACTCTACTGAACTGTCCTCTAGAGGGATTCAGTCTGTTGTACTGCTGAAATCTTGCTTTCCTTGAGGACTGCAGCTACAGTGAGAGGGCATGTGCAGAGGGCAGAGTAGCCGCAGTAGAGTAAGCTCTACCTAAAGGAATGGATGCATTGTGAGGCATTACAGATAAAATATACAATATAGCCCTCCTAACTGCGGCTGTGTAGTTGTTTTGTGTTCCTCTCAGTGAGGTTTTGCAGGTGAACCAGGACTCTTAGGCTCTGCAACTACACTTAAATATTAGTGCTTATTTCATAGAAGCTACCTTGAAACCTCTGTACTTACAGGGCCTCTTTCTTTGTATCAAGTCTATACTGTCCACACTGTGGGAGCTCGGCTGTGTATGTCACATTTGAAGGCAATCAATCGGTAATTGATGATTGATTGTTGTTAAGAAATCTAGTTAGTTAGTTTGTAGTCTTGCTTTATAGCAGTTGGCATCCATAATGCTGCGTTACTGCCTTCTTCTGGATCCAGTCATCCAGTAAATTATACTCTTTTTCCTGGTACTTGGTTCTGTCGTCTTCTTCTACTAACTAGACAGTTCACTTGTTATGTGGAAACTTGGAACTGCTGACGGTGTGAGATTAAATATCAAACGATCACCTGAGAGACCAGGGCCGTTTTAAAAGACCTTGGGGGCCCGAGCAAAAGAGAAGTGTACGACCCTATATCGCTTCAAATCATGGTGTCTTTGTGGTCACAAGTTAATAGCTGTATCATAAAAATTTAAGGTGGTTATTATTTGTTGTTGTGTACAAATATTATCAGCTATTTTTGCCAATATTGTTGCCACACCACTGCCAGTGACTATAAGATTCGTTCCTGTATTCTGGACTTATATGGTCATGTCCTATTCTCATTGTGTCATGCTGTGTGTGTGCTTGTATGAGGTTCGGACACATTGTTAGCACTGACTTAGCCAAGCGCTCTGTCTTTACTGAGAACCAGCCATAGACATAGACGCTTCCTCTCTCTGAAAACATGGCCACCAGCAGGGACACATAGAAACATATTTTAGCCAGAGGTTAACCTAACACAATCTATGCCTGCTTTTAGTCTACGATAGTTTTAAGAATGTGTTGTTGCTTTATCCCACATAAGACATAGCCTATTTCAGCTGGGACCTGGAAGGCAAAAGAGTTGCCTCGTTTCTTAAGTTTTATCACTTAGTTAAATCAGAAAGGATTTTAAGAAGCCAAATCACAAAATACCCCTTTTTAACTAGAACTTACTAACCATGTTTGACGAGCATAGTGCTGATGTGTCATTTCCTCATATAACCACTCGTCAAAAAACTGAAGTATCCCCTTAACCGAGCTCTGTGAAGCGCAGAGGGGCTGTTGAGTGGTAGCGTGGGTCGTGTTCCAACCTTTTGGTTGGATGTTTGAACCCTGGCTCTGTGAGTCTACATGCCAGTTTGTCTCTGGGAAAAACACTTAACAAGACAAAAACGCCGAAACTCAAGTTGTTCCTGACAGCAATGCCTGCGGCCTGTGAACAGGTTTGATAGATGCTTGATAGGAAAAGTACTGAATGTAGATGTGCAGGATATATGCATGTACGTAGTTCTGGTTTTCTGGCCCTGGCTCTCTGACTGCCAGCAGGGGAAACCTGCAGGGAATGCTCCCAGCAGAAAGCACTCTCTCCATTTGTCAGTGCCTGACATGCTCTCTCTCACCAGTGCGGCTGCACTGCAAAAAATGACAGTTTTGACAAGTTTATTAACTCAACAGACGAGTTGAGTTCTCAGTCAATGCACTGACACTGCCACTAGTTGTTGCAGTTGATCACGCATGTCAGACCAAAATAAAAGCAATCGCGAGGAGCTGTTCTAGCTGTAGAACTGGACAAACAGCCGGACGCTATGAATAACTTTCTGCCACTATGGCTCGGGAGTGGGCTTGTTACTCACTGTGTCTGCTGCTGCGTTCAAGTGGAACTTGTGAACTCGTAATCATCACACTGTAAACATCCTGACCTTTCATGGTGGCCTGCATAGTGGCTTAGTGGTTAGCACTGTTGCTTACCTTTCTCTGTGGAGTTTGCGTGGTCTCCCTGTGTCTGCATGGGTCCATTGTGGCAGCGCGCTGTTTTTAATTTTCTACAGTTTTTATTCAAAAAGTGAATGCGTAAAATAAAAGGCAATCATTCAACATTGCAAAGGAAGAACAAATAAAGAAAAATGCACAAGAGATAATAGTTATTTTCACCTTATTGATACTTGCTATATAAAGACAAAATAGTATTTTGAAGAGGAACAGTGAAGTGGGCATTTTTTACAGTGTGCACTCTACTGACCCACACAAGCCTTTACAGTAAATTCCAGCAGCATTCCAGTTAATGTGTCCTGACCAACAAAACTGACATGCTCCTTCATCATCATACAATTTGTAATGGCTGTGCTGTGTTTGGTCTGTATGTAGTGCAATGTGGACAGTGGTTTATGTAAACACTGTCTCTGTTTCCTCTCCCACAACCTCAAGGGAGAGATGTCTTCCTTGTTCTTCACCACCTGCTACATTAAACCTGGAATGCTTTTTGATCGTGTAATTAGTTAGAGGTTGTTTTTTTTTACTTTAAAGTATAGAATTACTTTAAAGTAAAAGAAATGTTTGGTTTTTTTATATGTACTTTAGGCATATACAGAGGCTGTCACCTTGTACTTGCCGTGTTTTCACCAGCAGCCTGAACTGAGATGCATTTTGCGTTTTTTACTACAACAAAGAAGAGCGGCTTCATACACCCACATAAACCTGAACCGACAAAGGAGAAGAAGGACACAGGGTGGAGAGTGGAGGAGTGGAGAGAGTTGTGACTGTTTACATTCTGGCATGTGAAGGCCACCATAGATTCCTTATGCACTACCATTAGATGTTACCAAAAATGTTACAAAAATTACTGTATTGGCACTGATTACAGACGTCTTCACCAAATTCCTTGGGCATGGCCACAGTGGACACATGAGCTATGCTGATGCGGAACATCATGTTTTTCCATCACCTTTGGTCTTTTTGGCGCAAGTAAACAAGTTCTTTTGTTTTATTCTTCAATCAAAAATCAATGGTAGGGCGTCCCTACTGGATGTCTCCTCATGGTGGCGCTGCTCAAATGAATGATGGAAAATTGTTTGGAAGTTACATGGCTGAAGAAGAGGGAGTTTACAGCGGGATAATGGTGGAGAAAGCTACATTAAGAGATGCCCCACCCACATTCAATGCATAGACTTTATGCACATCGTTCTTTATGTTATAGCCCAATAAATAGGAAAAATCCTGCACTTTTATCTTTTCACAGTTGGACAGATATTGTGATGTAGCGCTATATGATTGTCTTGCAATGTATTGGTTATCACAGAATCGCTGTATCGTGATATTATTGGTATCGTGGACCATGTATCATGAGGTACCCGCTTGTGGGACTACTCCTTTAAAGTACTTGTGCTTGTCTCACCAGTGATTCTGAATGTGTCAACAACTAAATAGCTGTTTGTAGCACAGTGAGCTAATGGTTCAGACCCTAGTCAGCACAGACCGCCGATGCTCAGGTTATGTGCATCTCAGCAGGTCCCCCAAACTCGGCGGTGATGTCCTTCTGTGGTTTTGTCATTTCCAGCCTTCTTCAGCACAGTGTGGTGATGTAATTGAAGAGGGAAGGTCACAGCGCCGATTTCGTCGATGTTAAGTTTTGAACATTTTCCCTTGGTCAAAGCACGCTGAGCCTGCATACTGAGCAGGAGGAGCATGTAAACTGAGACCCACACTGGCTGATACCACAAGGACGTGTAGCTACAGACTGAGAGCAGTGATAACAGGCTGTAGTTTTGCAGTTTAAATCTCAAAATCAAACCGATGAGACGAGATGTCTCTGTTTCTTTTGGCGTGGTCGTCGTCTTTGGTCTAGACTGAAATATCACAACAAGTATTTGATGTATTGTTCTGACATTTTGTAAGTTTTTTTCATGGTTTTTAATGACATGTGTCCAATCTGCTTGTTACAGGACAATTTATAATAACTTTTAAAAACATTTTTTATCTTTTAGATTTAGCTTGCTAACATATACAACTACTGCAAAAGCTTGACAGTATTATTTTATCATTCTTGCATTTTAGATTAGATTACATCTCCTTTTTGAATGGAGGAACAATATGGCTGGAGCCTTAAAGGCCCATTTGTGCCCCTTTTTTCCTTTGGTGGAAATTGAAGATAAAATAACTGTATTTACTTTAGTGTACACTCACCTGATGGTACTGTATATTGTGTTTCATTAGCTCAGGATTTATATCAGGAGCAGGCTCAGCTCTATGGAGTCTTGGAGGGTTTGGATTACTATGTGAAAAGGGTTCATTGCAGTTTCATTTGTTCGTTTTATCCCACAGGGATTTTTCGGCACTTAAAGACTAAGTTTATTCCTCAAATTGTGAGTGAACTGTCACATGAGCATGGGACCACAGAGTGAATGTGTTACTGATAGGTTTCTGTATTTCATGTTTTACTTACTTCTCCATCAGAATGGACCATTTTAGCTTTCCCAAACATTAATGTTTGGAAAAAAGAGGTAACATGAACATGTTTCCACGTACAGCCTCACAAAGCTGATTTTTAAAAGTTGATGGATGAAAAGAAGGAGTGACCATTCTATACATCTGTCATTTTATGAGTTGATGGTGGGATCATAACAGACTCACTGATGTTTGTTGACAGTCACTGCAGTCAGTCTTGCGTTCTTCCTTGTACATGGTGCGACAGTAGACTCCACATGGCCAGATGAGAATAATGCATTTTTTACGTCAATGGAAATTGAATAAACTGCTACATATAAAAAAAGAAGACGAAAAGATGAATGGTTAATTCATGATGAACTCATTCCTCTAATCAGATCACTGCCACCTTCACTGGACTGTGTTGTCTCTTCTGTATCACAGCAGTGATGTAGGGCTGTCCGTGGGCTGAGGTAAAGAGGTACATTTAACTGGCCTGAGATTCACAGAGACCATTTGTGGACTTCCACAAGGACAAGGAAATTATGGACGTGTCCTTAATTATTAAACAAGTGTGTCAGCAGCTTGGCCTGATGGAGGTAATGCAAAGAGGAAGTGGGCCAGAGAGAGAGAGGGCCTCCGGGATTGGGGATAAGAAATGAACTGGTGGGCTTGGACCTGGGGGTGGGGTGTGGTGGTGTCAGGCCCAAGGGCTTTACTTCTTGCATGGTAGATCCAATAATGCTGTGGAAGCTATTTTGCACATTGTTAATGTTGTGAACTGACATGAGGCTGTCGGAGGCGCCGTGCACCAGAATTTCAGTGCAGAGCAAATATGTTGGATTCCTGTGCACAGTGGATGATTAAAGCAGAGGACAGTTGTGATTTGATATAGGATAATCATATGATACTTTGCCTGCACGGCCGATCAGGGGCCTCAGTGAAAAAAAAGGCCCTTGAAAAACTTTTTTTTGGACGACGTCAACAGGAAAGTATAGCATTTTTTGCACAAGGGATATGGGATGACTGTGTATGTATCTCCAAAACAATCGATCTGAGACTATCAAGTGAGCCAGGAACCTGACTCAGGCAAATCAGCCATTCTTTTCCTGCATACATACATATATATCTATACAGTATATAGATATATATGTGTGTGTGTGTTTGAGTGAGCACATTCATATTCAGAGAATTTACATCCGTGATAAGAACATGTTTGTCTGAAACCTGTTCTTTAGTGTTTTCATATATGGAGACATGTATTTAGGTGTTAAGAAATAAATGTATAGGTAGAGGAAGATGAGGAAGAGGAGGGGTTTAAGCCAACTGAAGACCTACTGAACCACTGACTGACAGCACCTCAATTAGTTCTACGCGCTGATCGGGGATTACCAGCACAGTGGCTTAAAAACCACAGATTTAGTTACATGTTACTCATTTGCAAGTTGAGGCTGATTCACAAACTGCACGTGACTTCTAACCTGACACTTCTGTCAGATATCACCACCAGTTAGTGTGATACGTCAATCTGTGTAAAGATGAATCCACTGATATTCTGTTCTTTGTTTGTTTATTAACAAATCCCATACATAATAGTGACGGACCACCATTATTTCACCCTTTGTGTTTTTGGAATAATAATGCATTTATAAGTACGCATTTTCCAGCACTTTTGATTTTGAGTTTTTAAAAAATGCCTTCTGTACCTCACACAGTGTGTGTTTGGTCACTGACTGAACACAATCATAATAGATAATAATATAAATAAATAAGTAATCATAATCGTTTTCTGTAAACTGACTAAATCATTAATTGACTAATGATAAAGTCAGTTAAAACAATGCAAACGAATAGATATACCAACCATAAGCATGAGAGTTTGATAATTCATTTATTTTTCTCCATCATTACACTGGATGACTGATTCCTTCATTAGGACAAATATGGAAAGTGTAGTTTAATTAAAGGTGACATAGACCGGAACGCTGCGTTTGTGTGTGTGTATCTGCGTCATTACCTCGTTTATGAAACCCTAAAGTTTCAGAACAACAGTTCAGCCACTGCTGAGAAAATAATGTTGTATTGTTTTCCTGGGCTCTGCAAAGCGGATCGGCACTTCCGTAGGTTGATGTCGTCATCAGAAATCCTCACCACTCCTCTCACCACTGTAGCGCCTCCTGGTGCGGGCACTAGTCCGGGCACATCCAGTTGCGTACATTCAACCGCAGAAGAAGAACTACTCTCGTTGTAGCTGCTGAGATGCATCCACCGTGCCAGAGGGGGACCTCCATAACTAACATATATGTGTGATACAAGCATTCTATGTCGCCTTTAAACTCAGTGGAGGCATGCCATGCTTTCTTATTATTTATTTATTTATTTATTTATTTATTAATGTATTTCACCTTTATTTAACCAGGTGAAAGACCCATTGAGACAAAGATCTCAAAGACGGGACAAATGTAGCAACATTAACTGTGATGAATCCAGTGTGTGATTTAATTTTAACTCGTCTTATAATAAACTATCTGCAGTGGGACAAAAAAAACAGCCTTTGTTCAGGGCCACTGAGCTCGTTATGAGCACAAAAACATTAAAAAACCACATGTTTCTCTTTGCGTTTTGTGTATGTTAAGGGACAGGGTTTGTCTAATCTGCAAGTGGATTTGTTTACAGATTAGCTGAGGCTACACTGTATTATTTAATATTGATTTATGCAACGTGTACATATTACGCTGTACTTGGGTCTATACAGATGAAAGGTCATTGGTAGAAAAAGTCCCCATTAGCATGTCATCTGTTATTTGTCAGGTGTGTGTGTGTGTGTGTGCGCGTGGGTGAATTGCAGGCAGTGAAATCTAATAAAAGCAGGTGTGATCTCCTCTACTATGACTGAGCTCCTATCCTGTACAATGATGCTCTGTGCTGCTACAGTCCAGTGGAGCTTTAGAGCACTCAGGAGAGGGAGAGAGTGAAAGACAAAGACAACCAGAGAGGGAGAGAGAGAGAATATGTTGAAGAATAGTGGGACCGGCGCCAGCTCACCCCACCCTTACTGCTGCTGCTGCTGCTGCTGCCTGCAGAGTGAGAAGTGCTGCATTTCCTGAGGGCAGTGTAGAGGACAGGGAGGAAGAGACTCACTTCTGTTAAGGTCACTGTACGGCAAACACAGATCTGAGCTTCAGACACCATGGTGGGCAGAGTTCTTCTTGGTGCCTCTGCTGTGAAATGTTCAGTGTCACAACATAGTATGGATTCATCCTTTTTCACGACCCCCAAATCTTAGAAATGGTTGGATGTGTTTGTTTAGGCTGCTTTAGTGTTACCAATATGATTGGAATAAAACACCTCCTCTTTCTGAGGTTTTATCAGACAGGTTCATATTTATATGAACGGATGACATTGACAAACCTTTTAAAAATAACTTGCCCATGGTGGGACACTTGCTGTACTTGCTTTGTAGCTGTATTTTAGCTGTGTTTTTGTTTCTGTATTGGACTCAGTCTCGAGTCAATGAGTGAGTGAATCTCACTCTGCCCTGTTGTGTTTGAAATTTAAAGGGTTGCATTTCAAAGGAGACCAGAGCTAAGACCATAAAAGTAACCTTTTCATTTTGGTGACATATTTTTAGGCTCCAGACAACAAACCTAATATAGGTACATCTTGTATTAAATATCTCCCATTTCAATGCCCAGTGGTCTCACAAATATGACGTTTTCTATTGTCGTGCTGTTTGAGAGAGATTCACGTTCAGATTCATGATACTTAAAATTGATTAAGAATGTGAACAATGACCATCAAATCTGATGAGTAATGCATCTGATTTAAACTTTAATTTAAAGTGGCTGGTAATCCGCTTTAGTCTTGTGTGAAAGTGAATGGAGGTTGTGTGTTTGTTTGATTTTCCACTTTAGGAAACATCATTTCTTCTAGTTTATATTTTTAAGTTTTTAGAAATAATGCTTATGTTCTACAATGTCAACTTTCAATTTTTGTCTTGAAGGTCTTGAGTTAGGCTCAAATACAAAACAGCACTGAAATAGTCAGCACCATAATCTATTTTAACTCATTGTTAGTTGCAGCTTGAGTAACGTGATCATTCTCGACTCAGCAAGTGCACAACACCTTAGAGTGACTCTGAGGGTTCCACACATGTCCACATGAATGAAGGGGGGTTAGAGATTGAGAGTGATGGGAGCTCTACAGGCCTCTGAGGTGCGTAACAACTCACAGGGAATGACAGAGGTAAGCGGGCCTCTCCTGGGATAGAGGATTAGTGTGGAACCATTACCTTAGTCCCATGAATCACTGCTAATGGTTTAAGCGAGAGGGTAGCACAGAGGTAGACACATTTAGATTGAGACATCCAATCCTGTTACACTGCATACAGCAGCACATTTCTCCTGTTCTGGTGGCACAGAAACGCTTCTGACAACCTAGTGTACAAGATGATTTAAAAATCCCCCGTCCCAAGCCAAAATGAGCATAGACCAGCAGATCCTTAAAAATTTATTGAAGTTAATGTAAGATGAAATCATAAGTGATATAAGAAAACAAAAATAAATAACCCTTGCATAGATCACAGACCATGCCTTTGTCATCATCAACACATTTGTAGCATAATCCTCAGTAAACATAACATGACAATGACAACTGGATTAATAAACACAATCAGAGTTTGGTTTGCTTGTGGATGGAAGGAGGAGCGGAAGAGGTCAACAGTCCTTTTGCAGTTTTCTCCATAACGTCCCTGCTAGCAGTTAAATGTGCATTTCTGACAAAAAAGTCAAACTCAACCGTCATCAAATCGAACGCAAACCAGATCTTCTCATGGATAGTCACCTTTGGCAAGTGAGTTACAGACAGAAAGCAGTCCAGTATCAACACCTTCAGCAAACAAGAATGCCTTCAAACCAGTGTGGTACAGTCAAGGGTGTGCGGCACAGGCCCTGTTTAGACAGAACAGGCATGTTTCTAACACCACACTATCACTAGAGTCTAGACTGAGTTAGGAAGGGGCGAAAAGTCACTTGAACCAGCGCGTCAGTCCGAAAATAGCGACAGAGTTTGAGAAACTAGCCCTTAATGTCCTCGCTCACATTCAGAGCCAAGCACAACCTGAACATCCACACACGTTGAGTACGGCTCAGATACCCGACGTTGTCTCAGAGATGAGGTCAGCGCTAAGGTGCTTTTAAGAAATCCAGCAGTGGAAACGTCTCACAACAACGTCTGAACAGGGCCTTTTTTTTTTTTACACAAAGCCTCGATGCCGATGAAAGCAAGGGTTTCTTTTTTGAAATGATGCAACTGCTGTATGGTTGATCCACAGTTTGAAAGGCAAAGCTCATGCAGTCTTCCATCGACCATGCAGTTTTCTGCGATCAGTAGATTTTCTGTAGAGATACATTGTAGCAGTAAATTCAGCAGTGGAGATGGGAAAAAATGGGAACATGGTGTGCAAATGATTCCTGTATTTTTTTCCCCTTTTGAAACCAAAAGGATATGTTTTTAGCACACTTATTATCCATATAATTTATTTTGATAACAATTGACCGTTACACAGTAGTTTCATTATCATGGCTTACCAGTGGAACATACGCTATTTGATATTCCACTATATGGCATGTTCTTCCTAAATCAATCATGTCTCAGTGCCACCCAAAAACAGGAAAAATAAAAACACACACATTAAAATTGTTTATCACACATATTTGCAGAATATAGTGGTTACTTTTCTTAATCTTCCTGGAGCTACTGTATTTAGTTTCATAAAATGTTATGTTTTTCCTAGTTGAATAATATCAGCATTTTTGTTGTTGTTGTTTTTTTTTATCTTCTTGCTTTTCGTTGTTTGCAGAAGCGTAACATCTTATACTAAGCTGAAATAAATGAATATGTAAAAATAATTTAGGCACCTTCTCTGACTTTTAACTGGTCATAGATTTTTTTCTCTAAGTGCATTACGGGCTGTTCCTCTGGGACTTTGTTACCAGCTTCTTCTTCTTCTTTTTTTTGGAACTGCAAAACAACTCACTTCTGACCTGGCTGGTTCATGGGAAACTGCTACTATTACAAAGCCTATATTTGGAATTTTTATATTTGAAGATTGCTATTTTTGTAGTTTCTCTTAATTCAACAAAACCTGCCTACATTTAACACCGCTGACCTCGTAAAATCACAGAGCAGAGAGCAAAAAGGTTGGTACATAAACAGCCCTGTTGTGTCTGTTAAGTGACCACAGTTCCTCTGACATTCAAAGTAGTTTTGTTTTTCTATTGATAACTATTTTTATTACAAAAAAGCATCTAAGAAACAGGTTATCTGTTATTCTATTGCTGTTAAGAGTGCACGTTTCTTTTGGGGTAACTGAATGCATAGCACCATCCATACATGCCCTCACAGCTAGGGAAGCAACAGCGCTGCTAATGTGAGGGGTATTTTCTTTACCTCATGTGGAGCTGCAGCATGCAGGACATGTTACACCAAATTTCACGCAATAGTCGGCCTAGAAACTTGTGACCAAATCTCCCGGCAGCTGCATTTATAAGATGTCAAATATCCTTTTTCTTTTTTCTTTTTTTTTCTTTTTTTTGCTCTCTTGATAAGTTCCTGACATCTAGCGAGGCTCTGGAATGTTTACCTCGCCTGAGGCAGACACCCTTCTGCAATACAGTACAAAGATCTGTTCCAAATAAATGAGCAAACAATGCCCAAAACTAACCAACAAAAAAGAGCCATACTGTAGAATGGAAAAAAAAAAAAAGCAATTACTGTAGGCTTCAGCTTCAGGTAACATGATGGTAACAAGACAACCATAATAGTCCTGCACTAGCACCACAAACATTAGCCGCTGCACCAACAGAAACAACGATGACAGTCAAGTAGCATTGCAGCAGAGATTTTTTTTTTACAGGACCTTGTCAGGAAATTGTTAAATTAAAAAAAAAAAAAGGAAAGGAAAGCACACAATTGTACAAAGTCTTTCTGTCATTTGACAGAATTTGACAGTCTCAGCACAGTGTGGACTGATGTAAAGTATAGGTGGAGGTTTTTTCAAGTAGTCCTTTCAATTTGCCCTGGTCTGTGTGTCTGTCTGCAGTTGTTTGCTGAGAAACAATCCACGAGTACGTACGAGCAAGCACAGTGAATAAAGAAATTATTTCAAAACGGCCAAAAAGAAACGCAAATAAAAAATGATTGTGCAAAAATGGCGGGCTGCACTTTGGGATTGTTGTATGACAAGATTTAACAACTAATATCAAACAATCTCTGCTCTCTCTCTCTCTCTCTCTCTCTCCCACACACATGTTTGAAACACACCCTCAAACAACAATATCCTCATATACCACTATTTCAAAGAAAGTAAGTATAAAACAGTCAATCTCATCCTGCTAGGAGAGTCACACAATCTCTATAAACTCTATCTATAAATGAATGTTCTGATTGTGCGTAGCTTTAAGTGAACAAAAGGAGCAGGAGTCTGGTACACTATTTGTCCTAAGTGCTTGTGTAAAGGCGATGCTTTGGGACTCTCACATTCAATATTGCATGACTGCTGTTTACACTTAAGGTTCCATTTTGCATTATGGTATAGGAAGCCCTGCATTGAAGCTTGCAACTCTACAGCAAGTTTGCAATGACCTCACTGAGGTAGAGACCCTGAAAGGATGCATGGTGCACAAAACCCAAACAGACAGAAATGAAAAGACGCTGAAATCAGAGTGATATTCCCTTTTTTGAATATGATTTGTAAAAATGCAAAGTACAATACATTGCTGCATAAGGGCATAATTAAGTGCATGGAAACTGGGTTGTGCGTGACAGCCATGGATCATCTGTCGGTTGTTGTTGTTTTTACTATGTTCATCTATTTTAATGTCAACCTTGCTTCTCTTTGTGACCAACAGTGTCCTGAAACGCAAACAGAAGGTAAACCAGCTCTGCTCAACCTCAACAATACCTTTGTACACAGAGGCACTTTCACTGGTCCTGTTGGTGAAGGGGATAAAGGCACTAGCAACTAATGTCAGAATAATTTCCGGTGATATGAATTGAAATTTGGTCATGATCTTTTTTCTCGAGTTGTGTCCAAAACAATATGTACTAAAATTTGACATGGAGATGGAAGCATGACTAATAATTTTCCTTCGTCGTAGAAGGTCCATGCACTGCACTATCGATGTAATACTGTAATTGGTGCTTATTATGATTATATGCATTTTTGATAATATCTATTTATTTTCTTTGTCTACTTTTTAAATTAGAAACTCTGCATCCTCATGTTGGGTTTGAATATATTTGATCGCAATTCAGAAACATCCAGAATTTGATTTCCTTAGTTTCCCTGACAGTATAGGGCACTGAAGAGTGCCTGAATTGCAACAAGCTGTATACTCATGTCATGCATTAAATATACCAGGTTACAAAAGTACCGTAGTCAGTAGACCATAATGCAGGTTACTTTTTTTCATGCTATGATCTCATTTATGTAACTGTTCCCTTAAGATTTAACATTCAGTTTCTATACTTCTAAATGATTAGCATTTCAAATTAAAAACTCATCCAGTGCACTCAGTATGAAAACAGATGAGGAGGGTTTGGATGGAGGCAGGTATCCAAAAGAAGATCCTTTCCATTATGTGAGAGATATGTCTCAAGCATGCCAATATCAAAATGGAAAGTCTCTAATCATGCTCATGTGAAGCTCACTTTCTCATTGTGCTGTGTTGCATCTAAAGGGCATGGCATTGAATCACTTGGTGATATCACAATTACGGCAACTGCCGGAAAACAGCAGCATTGCGGATGTTCGTGAAGCAAGTAGATCACCATCTGTTTACATCCAAACAAGAGAGATCAGTCTTCCTCCTATAAGGTGCTTTGCTGAATAGTTGATCCTTTTGTCGGAAGAGAAGAAAGAGGGTGGTGGTGGAGGGGGGGTTCACTTCTTGGTGCTTACCACTTGACTGCAGATGCTTGCATGTCTCTGCAGACGTTTCTGGTGCATTGTGCAACTTGCTGAAATGTTATCTGTACTCCATGCATATGGTTTTAATCATCACGCTGTTGTCTGATGGGACAATGTGTGCTCTGCATCCTCCAGGGAGCATTGTATAAGCGCAGTAATCAATGGTTTCTTTTTGATATACCTATATATTTGTAGGATCTGAAGAATTAATTATTCTAACTACCTGTCATACACTCTAACAACTTTGTTTTTTTTTCTGTTTCCTTTCTATATAGCTGAGGATAGTTGTAGGCCTAATGCCATAGAGTGCTTTGAGGAGGTAAATGAAGCATTCCTAACTGATGGTCTACTCCACATGACAGTCCCATAGAGTTTCCAAAGTTCCTAACTAGTGTCTAAACATCTGTAAGCAGCTTGCTTTTATTTACACAGTTTTGGTTGGCTATAGTGCAATTGCCAGTTCTGAGGTTTGCCTCCCTAAAGTTATCGATGCTATTGTTTATGTCTCCATCAATCTCCATGTACTCAGACTTGCTGACGGTGGATGAACTACGGCGGCTTGAGTTGGTTTCAGAGGGGGGATTGCTGACGTTAAGCAGCTGGGCCTGCTCTTCTCCCTCAGTCTCCCTGTGGTAGAAGTAGTTGAAGTTGGACACAATGACTGGCACTGGGAGTGCAATTGTCAACACTCCAGCGATGGCGCACAGAGATCCCACTATCTTGCCTCCTATTGTGACTGGAACCATGTCCCCGTAGCCCACAGTTGTCATAGACACAACAGCCCACCAAAATGCATCTGGGATGCTTCCAAAGTAGGATCCTTGCTCCTCCGCTTCCGCAAAGTATACAGCGCTAGAGAACAAGATGACTCCAATGAACAGAAAGAAGATCAGCAATCCCAGCTCTCGCATGCTGGCTTTAAGGGTCTGCCCCAAAATCTGAAGTCCTTTAGAGTGTCGCGACAGCTTGAAGATCCTAAATACTCTGACCAGACGGATAACCCTGAGTATGGCCAGAGATGTTGCCTGCTCCCCCACACTCTCTTGGTCTGGGTCTTCTGCCAGCTCTGTGCCAAGTGTAATGAAGTAAGGGATAATAGCCACAATGTCGATCATGTTCATCATATTCTTGAAGAAGGCCGGTTTACTTGGGCATGCCAGAAAACGAACTATCAACTCAAAGGAGAACCAGATTATACAGAGTGTCTCAATGAGGAAGAAGGGGTCAGTGAGGATGTTTGGCTTGATATAAATAGTTGAATTCCCCACAATTCGAGCCGTTGGGTCCTCTTTCAGCTGTGGTAAAGTTTCTAAACAAAATATGACTATTGAAATCAGGATCACCATCACAGACACAATGGCAATCCCTCTGGCGGTGCCTGAGCTTTCTGGATGCTCAAAGAGGAGCCAAATCTGACGCTGGAACTCCTTCTCCGGCAAAGGGCGCTCTTCCTCCCGGATGAAACCCTCATCCTCACGAAACCTCTCCATGGCGTCCACTCCAAGCTCATAGAATTTGATTTCTTCTGAGAACATATCCAAAGGGACGTTCACTGGTCTTCTCAGCCGACCCCCTGACTGGTAGTAGTAGAGGATGGCATCAAAACTGGGGCGGTTTCTGTCAAAGAAGTATTCGTTTCTCAGAGGGTCAAAGTACCGCATGCGCTTTTTGGGGTTGCCTAGCAATGTCTCTGGAAACTGGGAAAGAGTTTTCAACTGAGTCTCAAACCGTAGACCCGCTATGTTGATGACCACTCTCTCGCAACATTCGTGGTCATTGTGGTCTGGAGGGTAGGGGTCCTGAGGGTGGCCGGGGACAGCTGAGGTCTCGTCCATGTTGTCTCCTGCTACCACAGTCATGTTTGGGAGGAGGAGTTGGAAGATGAGGAGGAGGAGGAGAAGGAGTTGTGTTGGGATGTCAGTTAGTCTGACTGAGCAGGCATTCAGGTTCAGGGGGAAATTTTCCACTCCTCAGCTTCCCACACCCCTTAGATTGTCGGAGACGTCCCCAGATATGAGGGGGCTGGTTGGCTGCTCTGCCTCAGTGCGGCTCCACTGCGGTTCTCGCTGACTTGACCATTGCTGCTCTACAGTGCATCTGCTGCTGTTGTTGCTGCTGCCTCTATCTCACACACACACACACACACACACACACGCAGACACACACACACACACAGGGAGAGAGAGAGGGAGAGGGAGGAAATAATGGGATGAAACTATTTGCTGTCTCAGCATTTTCTGCAGGTTATTCATTCATTTACTTTTCCCAGGCTAGAATGTGAGCACTTTTTCGAGTAGCAAAGATAAATTGTTGTAACGATACTACTGCAATTATTTCTATAGTTACAATCCGTCTTCAGCTGTGAAAATTTTATTTTAACATTCTCTTATGATTCATATGAATAATGCAATTTGTATCTTCAGTTACACTTCTATGGCATTTCCACAAGCATCTGCACTTTAGTTTGTCATAGTATTGCAGTGTTTCTGTCCTTAAGGAGCATTGCAGTGATGTGTCCTATACGCCACTGTATTATAATCTGACGCATAACATTTGATATTGATTTTACAAGAGATGTTTTTTACATGCACACATCTTATTGGCCCAGTAATATTGGCTCAAAGATGGGGAAACAAGTTGTGTGTGTGCGTGTGTGTCAGTCATTGTCATGTTTACATTCACAGCTGCGGTGCATAATAGCATGTCCCGTATGTGTTGTTGTTGTGCAAAGTCAGCAGTTTCTGAGGCTTACCGTGGACCGATCTTGGATGGTCTTGAATGCGTCTCATCCTCGAGTAAATTCATCCAACAGCAGGGCACCAGTGAGTGTCATGTGGCAACTTTACACTGCAGCCTCCGGAGGGGGAAAAAAAAAAGAAAAAGCTTACAGTCTTACTGTGCTCATCACCCTCCTGCGTCCGTTAAAGTGTCCTCATATGAATGCAGAAGACTTGAGACGATGAAACAAGATGAGTCAAAACAAGGTAGAAATCAGCTGCTGAGAGTCTATGGTGAGGAAAGCCTGAGGTGGAGATTGAGCCGAAAAAAAGAGAGAGGGTTACAAAGCTGCAGCGTCCGTAGTTGCTTGCGCGGCGGCACGATGGTGTGAAGAGCTTACAGTAGGATGTACCGCAGGAGAAAATCTTGCGCAGCAGTTCGAGGGGGGGAGATACATTATGGGGCAACAAGCGAGCCCTTGACATTTCCAGACATCACTGCATCAGCAGAAATCTGCTGCCTTCTGCGAGGAGACAAGATGACGGGCAGAGTGTGTTTGTTTGAGAGCGGATGGAGAGCAGAACTCAGTCGAAATGGATAGAGGGGTGGGGGAAGAAAGTCATGTGCTGCAACGACGTCCAAATGTTTGTTTGTTTTTCTCAGCAATGTCAAGCATGTTTTGCCTTGCATTTTACATGCAAGTGCAGGGGAGAGGAGAGGATGGGGAGGGGATGTGGAGAGAGGAGAGGAGGGAGCGGGAGGAGGAGGTGGAGGGTTTCGACGCAATGCAGACCGGCTCTACTAAAGCACGCCGACAGAAGTTCTTCATACACCACAAAAACAGGAGCGCTCGCGTGCCAGCACTGGCGCAATTAGATTTCAAACAGGGACAGTTTGTAACGAAAAAAAAGGCTCAGTCACCATAGTGCAGTAGTGGCTATTATTATTATAATAATCACATTTTCGTTTTGTCACTCCTGAATGTAAGCCCGTTTGTTTGGTTTGTCAAGGACTGGTCCGAGACCTGATTTGACCTCGTCAGCTTCACCATTTAACTAAAGAGAAAAACGTCAGGGTTCGCAGCCTCTGCGGAATCTTACTGTATGTCCGAGATCTTATTAGACTTCATGATGCGCATTATAAAATACCCCACACTTCCACCCCACCCCAAAGTCTGTATCCATGAGCCAAATACATTTGGCCCCTAAAGCGGAGTTGACAGACCAACTAAAACCATGCTGTCACTCATCTGTATGTCTCTTTTTTAGCCACATGGCCATGGCAAATAACTGAAACTAACATCCGGCCACAACTTTTAGTCATATTCTCCTAATCTCATTTTGTATTTTAAATTACGTTTCCCCATGCTTCGCAGCGCATGGCTCAGAAACACACCAACAGTGTTCATAGTGTTCAGTTTTCTGCAGAGGACGCGGAATCACTTTCAGCACCACGGTCAGCGCACATGATTGATTCACTTCAGGAAACCACAAGTCTTCAAAAGCGTAAACAACCTATAATTATTGCAGGAAAGTAGAATTAAAAACTCTGTGACAGATTTGGTTGACATAGCAATTTGTATAAAAACAAACATCCAGGACAAAAAAAACCCCAGGTCATCGTTCCTCTATTTTGTTAAAATGTCCTCCCAAACACTTTGGCATTTTATTAACTTCATTGCTTTTGTGGTTAGACAACAATGTCACCAAAATAAATAATTTAGACAATAATTTTGTGGCTTCTCTGCATCTTTTCTTTTTCTTTCTTTTCTGTATTTTTTTCTACTAATGGAAGACTGTAACGAGTGGTTTGTTTTCTGATTCATAATTTATTCATAAAAAAGGATTAAGTTAAGTTCACATACATGTTTAAATTAGAAAAAAATAAATATTTTATTACACTGTAACAAATCATAATGACTTTCTGTCATGCAGACATTGCACTGTATGCGTGTTTGGCTGTGAATGATTGTAACAACACAGACATAGTAGTTGCATTCATACGCTGCATAAGAAAAGTTCAGGTTTACAAAAAGAAAAAGGCAGTTTATGTACACAAGGGTGGTCATTGATGAAGCCTTCACTAAAGAATGTTGACGTTCTACTGCTGATGCACACAATGTCCTCTTGCGGTGTCTCAAACTGCGAGGTCTCTGTTGGCTACATCACTGGCAACGCGAGAATAATCCATGAGAAACCGATCCAATATGATCGAGAGGAAGACAAGGCCACAGCGTTTGTGTTTTTGCTGGGACTCTGAACACAACGAGCTTCACTTATTCATCCTGCCTCCTGCAAGTAAACAGAACACAAATGTCACTGAGTTAACACGAGGAGGAGGAGGAGGAGGAGGCGAGAGAAAACACTGAGCTTATAGTTCTCCATCCTCAAGCACAGTGATACAGCAACGAGCGTGATCTCAGACGCAAGTAAGGCGAGAAGCGGCAACTGTGCACACATACACTTCAGCGGATAAGTCTTAATTCTGCTCACTGTGGTTGATGAGCAGTCTGCAGGCAGCAGAGATAGTTATCATCCACAGAGAGGCGCTCAGAGCGCACTCATTCTCTTCACTGCAGGCACATATAGAAGCTCCACAAAGTCAGAGATGTTAATCATGACAGTATTTCTTTTTTTTATGAATTGGGGGATCGATATCTTTTAGAGGAAAACAAACATTTATTATGTAATTGGAGTTTTACTGGTTATGACTGACTATATATCTAACGCTAAACCTGAATGTTGGGAAACAAATGCAAGTCCACACAGAGGCAATCACACTATTCCACATAAAATCGAAGCTGCAGTTTTATTTTTAAATTAACATGAGACACACATTGAGATTAAATCTCTTTTTCTTTTCTTTTCTTTTTACAAGTGACACTGAAGCTATACTGTCTTCCTCGTCTGTGCAAAGCAAGTTTACATGTGTATCTGTGTGACTCCATGTTTGGGTTTGTGCACATGGACACGTTCGACACGAACACAATAAGACCACAAATGCTGGGACGCACGACACAAGCGTCATGGTATCTAAGGTGGCAGCAGCAGTAACACCAGGCACCTCTCCACAGTGCTGCCAATGTAAACCCAAACTCTTTTTTCTCTTTCCTGTATGTTAAAAGCTTTGGGATTGTTAAAAAAAGACAAAACTATTCAATCAAAAGAGAGATAATTTGTATTTTGTTTAAATGTTTTGCCTGTGGGCTAATAATAAAGAAAATCACACGTTAATTTCAACTAATGGAGGCCTTTCTTTTATTGTGTGGCCCAATGTAAGCGCCTCAAATATCCCTCGCGTGCCCCAGGAGTTAGTTCCCAGATGTTTCTTGAATTTCCCATTCATTACTTTACTCCACAGCGCCCCACTTCATGTTTATGTGTAACTTTTGCGTCACTATGGCAAACGTTGTACGAGTGGGAGGAATGATCTGAGTTGATGAATTAAGAAAGCGTGAAAGAGTTATTTTGAAATAAATCTGAGGCTCAACGTTTGGGAAGCACATGCGTGCGTAAAACACCTGCAGCACCACCGTGCGTAAAAACACCTGCAGTACGCGTCATGGAGAAGGCTACACTGCATATTCACATGGAGAGAACTCACCAGGAAAGAAAAATAACACATCTCTTCTTTACACATCTGTCAATTTCCCCGTGTACGCGTCGAATGGGTTTGTGTTTGGATGTGTTACAGTGTCCTGCTCATCGCTTTCCTGAAAGGACTCCGTTTTAGAGAGCGACAGGCTACTTTTGATTGAACAGCCTTCATCAAAGCGGAGTTGTGGCTGTCCACAAGTCACGTGTACGTACTGGACGTTTTCCTCTTCGTCGTTCTCTCTGTGGTAAAAATAATTGAAATTGGACACTATAACAGGGACTGGTAAAGCTATGGTTAGTACTCCGGCGATGGCGCACAACGATCCGACGAATTTCCCCCAAATGGTGGAGGGACACATGTCTCCATAACCAACTGTGGTCATTGTCACCACAGCCCACCAGAACGCGTCAGGTATACTTGAAAATCCAGACTGTGGGTCTTCTGCTTCTGCAAAATACACCGAGCTGGAGAATAAAACCACTCCGATGAGCAGAAAGAATATGAGCAGTCCCAGCTCCCTGAGGCTCGCATTAAGCGTTTGGCCCAGAATCTGGAGACCCTTGGAGTGTCTGGAGAGTTTAAAAATCCTAAAAACACGGACCAGACGGATGACCCTCAGTATGGCCAGAGACGCAGCCTGCTGACTGCTCCCCTGGTGCTCTGCCAGATCAAGGCCCAGCGTGATGAAATATGGCGCTATGGCCACAACATCGATAATGTTCATGATGTTCTTAAAGAAAGCGGGTTTACTGGGACACGAAAGGAACCTCATAGTGAACTCGAAACTGAACCACACAATGCAAAGTGTCTCTACCATGAAAAATGGATCCGTGAACGGGCTGGGCGCTTTGCCTTGAGCACTTCCGTTGACGATCTCCGGCACGTAGGGGACTTCTCTGAACTCGGGTAGTGTCTCTAAGCAGAATATCACAATGGATATCAAAATAACCATAACTGACACAATGGCAATTATCCGCGCGGGTCCTGAACTCTCCGGATACTCAAACAGAAGCCAGAACTGGCGCTGAAACTCGTTCTCGGGCAGAGGGCGGTCCTCTTCCCTCGCCAGGCCCTCGTCTTCTTTGAAAAGTTCCACGGCCTCTTCCTCAATTTCGTAAAACTTTATTTCCTCCAGGAAAATATCCACAGGCACACTCACGGGTCTCCGGAGCCTCCCCCCTGACTGGTAATAATAGAGGATGGCGTCAAAGCTCGGTCTGTTCCTGTCAAAGAAGTATTCATTTCTCAGCGGGTCAAAGAAACGCATCCTTTTACGCGGGTCTCCCAAAAGCGTGTTCGGGAAGCGGGACAGGGTCTTTAACTGCGTCTCGAAGCGCAGACCTGAGATGTTGACGACCACCCTCTCGCTGCACTCCTGCTCCGCTGGTTCCACGTCTGCAGCATCTTGTAATAAAGGGGTAACGAGCACAGTCTCGTCGTGGTTCTCCTGGGACACCACAGTCATCTTTTTACCCCTCCGAGGGTAAACTCACCTCCTCGGTGTCTTCCTCTTGCCCTTTTGCCCGTGCGTCCTCCCAACTCTTTTTCTCATGCAGTCGCCCGAAATTCAGGGAAAGTCCCGGTGTGTGTGTGTGTGTGTGTGTGTTTTCTTTTTCTTTCTCTCCCGAGGCCCCAACAACAGTCCTGTTTGCTGATATCCACAGTGTTTTGCTGTTGTTGATTTACACCAGTGCCTTTGTCAGATTAGTCCCTCCAAGCTGTCAACTTTCAATGGTGCAGACAGATCTCCACTTGCATAAGCTATACTGATGGCTGGAGATGGCTATCATATTCACACCATTTTAAACTCCAAAGCCCTCCCCAAGTTGGAAAAGCAGATGACACTTGCTGCTGCTGCTGTCCCTCTCACACTCACTCACTTCACTGTTGCAATGTAGTGCTTTCCATGTAAACACGTGGCCTGACAAGTATATTGTTACTCGAATTGTGAGTGGAAAAAAGTCAGATTTTTAAGTTAAAGTCATTGTTGTTTTTGTTGAGTAAGGACAAATACGCCTTCACAGCCAGAGTCCATGCAGAAACGGTGTCTCTCTGTCCCTGCAGGTCCCTCATTCATGAAATCATGGCTATTCTTGTCACAAGGGAAACCTCCAAGACTCTGTTACATGTGGACTTTGGGTCCCAGCCCACTGTTTTAAAAACGCTACAAGTGAACAAGATAAATACATCAACCGCATAGGTTTAGCGACGGCTCTTTAGCTGCAGCTACATATCACGTGTGTCTTGAAATTAATCATGTGAAATATGTTGAATGCTTTGAGTCCAGTATATCCAGGGCCTCTCATGGACCAAGCCAATGGAAACTGCTGGTTTGACTGACACTTGAGTAGCCAGAGAGGATAGAGTCTTCAGGAAGCCTCGGCCAAAATAACTTTCACTGTTCATTGCAGTTAAAAGGCTCAATTGTACAAGTTAGAACATGGGGACCCCCATAGGACATGCGACCTGGCCTTGAGGTCACTATGGTGTAAAAATGTCTCAATGTCTTATAAGTCCTTACTCAATAACTACAGTAAAAGCTCCAACTTTTTTAGTCTACATTTAGTCAAATTAGAGTTGATTTTCCTTTCCTCTAGAAATTGAATAATACAAACTCTTAGAACACATGACCCCAGTGGACACAGGGAAATTTTACATGCAGTGCAGCATTGTGGTCTATTTGTAGCTCTGTTTTTCCACTTTCATTGGCTTCATAAAGCTGTAGGCTATCAGTTACGTCACTCGGGGCAGTTGTGGACACGGCAGCACAACAATAATAGCCCATGGGTGCTAATCAGTGTTACTAAAAACCAACCTTGCTGACGTTTGTTTTATTATGTAGATGCAGACATTCTTTGGCGAGTATCACAATCATTTATGTGAAGGATGTTTTTTTGTTTTTTATAAGCATTATTGTTAGTTTGTTTGTGTCAGTTTCCCAGAGGAGCACATTTTTTTGGTCTTTCCATAACAGAACAAAGGGTTGGATTTCAGAGTCAAGTGTCAGTGTCAGGACACGGTGCCGCCTGCTGCTAATTTGTTAGCATATAGCGTTCACCAAATGGCTGTCTGTGTCAAGCCAAGGTGTCGGGCCTTGACTGTATCCAAGGAAACAAACAATCATAAACAAGCTGAGGAACTGACACATGACTCCGGTGCTGTTTGTCAGTTAATGCAAAAGTGAAAACAAAAATAACCTGAGACGATTCATTCACTCACGCTCAACACTCAACATGATCTTTCACCTCTATCTTGGTGGTGTTTTAATCTCATTATTGTTGGTATAATCACATTATTTCAGAACTGTGTTCATTATTATCTCAGTTAATTCTAAACATAGTATACAAATATCCCGGACATGTTGTTACTCTGTAGCCATGTGCACGCGTGTGTATGTTTCCATCATCCATACATTTCTTTGGAGACGTATATGTGTATTTAACGGTGACTGCATGACATGTAATGAAACATGGCCCGGGGGACACATGCCATGAAGCCTGCAGGGTGCACAAATGCTGACGGCGAGCAACCTCCCATCGTTTCTAATGGCTCAACCTATGAACGCAGGAGACCCCCATGGTAACTAGATAGTGTGGACTCACAGCAAGGAAAACATCTGCTCTCTCTTCAGAATGAAACATCATTCATCTCTGATAGAAACTGATGCCATCATCGTGATTTAATCATTTAAATAACATGACAATAAACACAGCTATCAATTGTGACACGTCTGTCACAATAGTATTAATGAAAAACATCCATTAAGACTATAATTTCCACGAAAAGTATGAAATTGATCACAAAAATGATGATATCCTAAAACTAAATGATTGAATCCTTTGTTGTTTATTCTTAGGACTAACTGCACCTTGTCCTCTAAAGCTTATTTTAGATGGGATGAGTTTCCTTACCAACCATTTACAGACGTGAGGTAATCGCACAACTAACTTGTGTCAGTGACTCCCTTTGGCTTTCACCTCCTCCTGAACCACACGCCAAGTATTTACAAAGTGTGTGTGTATTTCTGTAAGTGCGTATCCGGCGTTGCTATTAGTATGAATGGTGAATGAACGCATGTATATTATGTTAGTGTGTGTGAGACAGACTGTTATAACCTGAGTGAGTTTCTTGAAGGTCAGGTGTGCTCGTCAACAGCTCCTTCAGATTACATCATTCTGCTGCCAGATACTGTGCTGGGAATGACATTTGACTCAGTCTGAGGTTCACTCTGGCGATGACAGTGTCTCGGACACTGAAGTGAGTCGGTAGAGGTGAAGCTCTCGTTCAAGCGGCTTCACATGAAGTCCTTTTACTCAACATCTTCATGAGTCGTCACTTGTGGCTGATTCATATAACGTTTGAAGTAAAGTGAACTTTTGGAAAGAGGTGGACAAACTGGTGTAACACAAGTCAAAGGATTTGCCTATTCCAATGATTTTGTTGTGCCATTTACGAGTAGTAGTCTTTAATATCACTTATATCAATATGTTTTGGATCTCTGTAGACGATTGAAGTCACCTTTTCTTTCATTTGTCAGTTATTCATTCAGTCTGATGGATTTGACAAAACTAGACACACCAATTCGGTGCGTTAATCTGTTACCAGTTTATTGCATTTACTATACCACACAATATACACTGATAACAGTTATTCTGCTTAGGTTTTTTTTCTGACAGAACCAGACTCAAATATTTGCTGTCTGCCGAGAACTTTACAAATAGTGAATAGTGAATCTGCACTAAGGCTTTACTGGACCTAGTATCACCTTAGTGCAGCTTTACTGAATTCCTCACTATGGTTTGTCCTGCAAATTAACAAAATATGTGCTCAACTGTTCTGAGCCTGGTGTGACAGCCGTTATACTGTGTGAAAAACACATCTCTTATTATTTCCTTGGTCAGTTAACATGGCTGAGAAGTGTGGCGTGTGTGCAGCTGTATCTAATTAAAAGTATTAAAAGTATAAGTTTTTTCCCAAGGGAACTTCAGCTGTGTTGATGCTGTCCCCAGTCCCCGCTCTGCACGCAGTCCCCTCACCTCATGAGGTGTCTGAAAACAGGGCTTCTTCCA
This sequence comes from Solea senegalensis, assembly GCF_019176455.1. NCBI lineage: Eukaryota > Metazoa > Chordata > Actinopteri > Pleuronectiformes > Soleidae > Solea > Solea senegalensis. The sequence continues at coordinate 11,523,283 of NC_058030.1, read as the reverse complement.
CTCACAAGAGGATCCCCCCTCGCACCAAGCTTCTTGCCAGTTCTTGGGTTTTGATAACCGCCAATTTTAGCCCAGTGTCATCTTGGGTTGATGTCAAACCATACTTCTGCTGATAGGAAACAAGGCATGCAAAGAGACATGAAACTGGATGCCTCAGATCCGGAGGGCAGGATTCCTTGGAACTACCTCCCATCCCACGCCTCCTGCGGATTATCATTTCACTCCTTGATGAAGCCTTTCCCTTTTTTAGTAGACTGTGGCGTCCTAAATCCCAGCCAGAGGAAACTGCAGGAGGATCAGTTCGCAGGAGAAGCACACATGGCTTATTAATCAAGGAAGACTTTAAATGTCTCAGAATTAATTTTTGTGGTTAAAGCTGTGTTTATGTGATTTATTGATGTGTGTGACTGCCTGGCCAGCAGAGCTGGGGGAATGACCCCATGTATAAAAATGTCTCCAAGATCAACTGATCTTTGTAGAAGCACAGTCAAGGGTGGCTAAACAAACTACATTTATTTCACTATAATAGTTAATCACCTATCAAAGTGACAGGATTGTCCACAAGGCTCATGCACACATGTCCAAAAACTGATACAGCCATGAAAATCACAGAAATGATAGAAGCAACCCAGTTTCCTGCTGTGGCCCCAAGAGGGCAGTAGGTTAAACAATGAACACAAACAGTTTTTTTTATCTTAAATTAGGTTAGGATTAGCACAACACTGACTGTTAGTGTATAGTTTAAGGTCAAATCTATACTCCCTCATGTTTTCAGGATTAACTTAAATGTTCATGCCACACACACACACACACACACACACAGGCTCCACAATCACTGGCCACTGTTCTATTGGTGCACATGTTCAACTCCTTTTGAACACAGATATGTAATCAGACTTTAGACATGTTTAGACGACCTCAACCTGCCAAAGTTCACACTAATCATCAGAAGGAGTGAAGAAAAGAGGCTGAAGTAACTTTGACTATGACATGGCTAGTCTGGGTATTTCAGAAACTGCTGATTTAGCAGGATTTTTACAGAGAACTGTCAGAAAAAGAGAAAAAAATATCCAGTGAGCAGCAGTTCTTTAGGCAAAAATTATGCTTTCTTGATGTCAGGCTTGAAATGAACTATTTTGCAGTTCAGATCATCTCTGATCACACAACATGTTGACAGGTTGACTATAATTTGTATAATTATTTGTTTATTTATTGTATTATATATTATAATTATTTCCTCAATATCTTCAACAGGGAAACATTTATGCAGTTTTAAAATAACACTTTTTTTTAAAAAAAAAACAACCAAACAAACTGCTTTTAGAGATTTGACGTGTCAAGTATTTACACTTGAACAATGGCACAACACTGGCTCTCCTCAAACTGGAGTATGTGTAGGTTTTCCACTTTCATTTATAGAAAGCGCTGTGTTCACTCTGGCTTTCGTGAGACTTCACTTGTGCGGAAGCTCACTCACGTAACACATTAGCAGCCTTTTCTCTTTTTGTCTCACTCCTTCAATGCTCTCCGTGTTACAGTGAGCTCTGGTAGGTAAACAAACTTGTGGCCTGCTGAACTGTGACATTAGGTGTGGCCGACTAGGTCCTGACCATCTGGACTGCACCATGTTGCCAGGTGTCTGATGGCATCTCTCATTTCCTTGGCTTCCTTGAAATCCTTTAACTTGTGCCTGCTTATTTGTCCTTTTTTTTTTTTTCTTGTCTTGTTTATGTTTACAAACAAGGCCATTGCTAAGTATGGGGGCCTGTCATTTCTGTCCATCTTTTTTTCAGTGCTGCTAACGTCTGCAGGGAGTTCATTTTGTCGTCGTCGTCTTCCAGTTGTGTAGCTGAATGAAATTTTCACACAACAACTTTCCTTTGAGTTCAGAGGATTTGTGGTTTCCGTCTGTACGCACTGGCCATCTGGCTTTTATGATGATGTCGGCACATGCAGAGCTGAACTAACTATAGTAGGTGATGTTGATGTCATACTTGTTATATATTTATACATTACCCTTTTTACGTTTTACGTTCACAACCTATTTTTATTGCAGCTGTCCTCCATAAGTCTCCCCACGTTTACATTTAAAGAAATGTTTCATTTGCAGTGTACAGTATATTTCTCTTTAAGACATTATGCTCCCCATCTCCTGCTCCTTCCAAATGAGCCGAGCCTATAGATCCATATAAACAATTTATACTCATGTTTGTGCCTGTAGAGATGCAGTATTTTCAGCTTTCACCGGGAGCTGTAATTGAATCCAGCTCAGAGAGTAACCCTCTGCTGTGGAACCTCAGAGAGTCCTATAAATAAACAGGCAATGCTCCTTCAACACTTGCCTATATGGCACATGGAATGATTAGCTCATGGCAAGAGCTCTCTGATCTTACAGTGTGTAGCCACAACTATTTTCTGTCCGCTATGTGCATCGCTGAACTGGCGGAGTGTGTCAAGAATGTGGTCTCTCAGGAATGCACAAAATGTGTTTAGCCAGTAATGTACGTATGTTTCCTTAAATACAATTATCAGCGAGTGTTGCAGTAAAATAATCATTTGTTACAGCAGTGTGTGAGGGGGAGAGTGTTGGTAGGTCAATGTGAATACAACTATTATGCTATATTGTGCAATGTACTTATTAACGAAGTAACGTTAAAGTTTTGTAAAGGATATTTAGATATTTAAAACACAGCTCTCATAAAGTGTCATTGGTTGGTCGTAGAAGGAAAAAGCCTTTACTTGAGTAAAAGATGACAATGAGAGAGTCAGTGAGAGACAATGATAACAAATACCCCAGTAAAAGGGTGGTGTTTAACATCTTAATTACTGAAGCTGGGTCACGAAGACTACCTCATATAGTGGATGCATCAGGATGAGATAAGGGAGATTTAAGGTCTGGCTGTACGACATTGTTTAACAGTGAGCGACATTGGATTACCTGACTCACATATTGTTGGCAAGCACAGATTTAGTCTTAACTGTTTCTTTGGGAGTTTGTGTGCATTCTTTCTGTTGAGGATTTATGAGGTCAGGCGTTTTATGACGTTGGACGAGAAGGCCTGGCTCACAATCTTGGCTCCAGTTCATCTCAAAGGTGCTCGATGGGGTTGAGGTCAGGGCTCTGTGCGGGTCAGTCAAGTTCTTCCACACCAAACTTGTGTAAATCATATCTTTATAGTCCTTGCTTTGTGCACTGGGACACAGTCATGTTGGAATAGAAAAGGACCTCCCTCAAACTGTTGCCACAAAGCATAGCATTGTCATATCAAATGTCTTGGTATGCTGAAGTGTTAAGATTGTATGACAGAAACACCTGAATTCAGTATTTAACAGGTGTGGCCAAATACTTCTGTCCATATAGTTTATGTGTATCTGATATATGCTGATATGTAAACTTTGTACCTCTGGAAATAGAAAAATAACAATGACATAACCTTGTAATTTCTTTCACATAAACCAGAACAGCAAAGTTTTTATAGATCAATAACTCAAACATCTGACTTTCTTCAAAGTTACATTTATTGCCAGCCAATAAATATTCATCAGAGTTCAGAGTTTGTCAATTAAGTTGGTGGAAAGATAAGTATTATTTTAGCACAGGTTTTCTTTTGGCCTGACCGGCTTGTATCTGTTTCTGTCAGGTGTTAGTGACCCCTAGTGGCCCCAGATGGCACTGTCACTTTGAGTGTTAGGTATAGCTGACGTTTATGGTTGCGAGTGAGTCAGAGGTTGCTTAGCGTTAACAGTAGTCACATGACATGTGAAAAAGTATTGATATTTGTAAAAAAAAAAAAAATAACACAGTTTGATAATAGCAGGTTCATAATCAATACTGGACAGAGCAAATGAGACAAAAGCAAATACAAGAGAAATGCAGCTGAGGTTTGTGAGAATATTAACTCACCTCTGGACTAATTGTCAACATTTATAGGAAGAGTGAATATCACTGAGCAATCCACACCCCTTATTTGATTTATCTCTGGTTTTATTGTGTGTGGATAGTGTGTTTTTCTTCTCAGAAGTTACAGATTAATCTACTCTCGGAAATATATTCAGTTTTTCCACTGGAAGGACAGCAGATCCAAAGCATGTGATGTTTATTGCTTCACCAAATCCAACATGCTGATGGACCCTGGTAGCTCTATACGAGTCAGGCCAGCTGCCCATGCTGTACACTGAGGAGAAGGCCAAAAGTCAGGGGGTGAGCTGACAGTGGGAGGGGCGGGTTGTCTCCTATTACTGCGATGGCCACTAGAACTCAGTCAGCCTTGTAATTCCCTCTCTGAATCCCTTTGCTTTCTCTATAACTACGTGCACCTGTTACACAGCCTGCTCTGTGTAACCAGGCCCATAACACAGGTGTGTGCTTATAGCCGTGTGTACTATTGTTAGCAAAGCATTACAAGTAGGTATCATGGTATTTTATTAAATCATTCAGTGATTATCTAAGAAAAAAGTGAAAATATGGATAAAAACCAGTAATTAGAAGACAACAAGCACCGCCCAAAGACAGTATAAGAGTATTTGGTAAATATGAACAAAATCCCTTTTATATTTGCTGAATTTCAGTTCACCAAGTCACCAAGTGTTTACATAATAATATATGAACTTTGCAGTCCTCCACATGAGGGTCACGTGGGGGCACTAGAGTCAATCCCAGCTGACATAGGGTGAAAAGCGGGGTACAACCTGGATCACACATAGACAAACAACCATCCACTCTCACACTCACACCTATGATCAATTTAGAGTGTCTAATTTGCCTAATCCCCAAATCTGCATGTTTTTGGAATGTGGGAGGAAATGGGTGAACCAAGAGAAAGCCCACACACACTTTAATTACACTTAAAAAAAAACTGTCATAATATAATTGAGTCATCCATTTGATGGCTTAATGAGGACATAAAGATGACACGTTGGCGCTGACCCAATGTTTTTTTATTATTCCTAGTATGTCGTCTGGTAGTAGTGGATCACACTGTATGGCTCATATTTTATGGCTAATAATAAAATGAGATACAGTGTAACATACCAATATTAAACTAATCCAGCATCGGCATGTCTTTTTACTTGCTAACGTTTAGAAAAAGCAGGTCAGTATCTCTGTAATCATCCATATTATCTTGCTGCATCAGTCATTTAATTTATTCTAATCAGATTTTTGATTTTTACAGAGCAGCAGTTGTTTTTGATTTCAGTAATAGTTTTTAAAGGTACTATACATACATTTTTTGTGCCACGTTTATTGCTGTAGATAGGTGGTGGTAACAGTCAATTGTTAACTGTCAATGACAATACTGTTTGGGGTCAGAGATTGTGATATAGTAACTGACAATTAATGCTGACACTGGCTATATGGCAATAGCATAAAACTAGGTTTGGCCTACATACAGTATTTTGAAACAATGATTGTCTCTGAAGACTGAAAGCATAAACTGTTTTTGGAATAACGGTGATTAAAGAAATAATTTTGCACCATAATTCGTCCACAAAAGGCATAAAAATAGCCTACTATGCTAAACAACCTCACAGAGTTTATTTTTCTAGCAACATACAGCAAATGGCAGAAATGTCCTCAGCTATAAAAATAAACACAGCAATAATACGTTGACATTTAGAGATATGTCATCATGTGCTGTCCTGAAATGTAATATAGACTGAAAACCACAGCATCAATAATGTCATTATTTGTATGCAGTTAATGTAAGACATTTTTGCAGTGGATAAGCTTGAGAAGATTTAATGAAAATAATCAGCTATGACATATCACATGAAAATATTTGTAAAATTAAGCATCAAAACATTAGAAATTGTCATAACAGCAAAAAGTGTCCCCAACTGTCGCCGGCTACATGACGCATAAACCGGTGAGCTGAATTTAAAAACTGTCTGTGGTGATGCTGACGACCTGCGGCTGCACTCTGTTCCTGTTACAGCTGAAGAGCCACGCTGCCCTCGTGTGGCGATAGCGCTTAGAGAGCAGCACATAGAGGACGGGGTTGACACAGGGATGCAGGTACTGGAGCATAGTGCAGACAAAGTAGAACATCTCCCACGCCTGTCCGTGACGATACAGCCCCAGGTACACGCACAGCTCCAGCACATAACCAGGAAGCCAGCACACTGAGAAGGTAGCAGCAGCCAAGAACACCATGACGGAGGCTCTGCGGGTGTTCCTGGCACTGGACACTGACATTACAGGACTCTTGTGGAGGAAAAGAGCCAGACGGACATAGTTGAAGGCGATGACCAGCATTGGAACAAAGTAGTAAAGTACAAACTGACTGAGGACCACTTGGTAGTGGTGCTCATGAATGGTTGGAAGGCAGAAGGTGAAGTTTGCCAGGTCTGGGCCAATACTCTCTTTGTTGGCAAACATTCTCAGAGGCAGGCTGATGAAGAAACTGAGGGCCCAGACCAGGACAAACATGAGGATGACCAGGTCCATGGTGGGCGGCTGGTACGGGTTGGTGATGATCATGGCACGGGCCATGGACACAGCACACAGTGAGTAGGTGCTAGCTGCCAGGCTAAATGCCAGCAGGAACTGGTACACTTTGCAGGAGACATCACCCAGAGGCCACGAGTGGCTGACAGCAGAGTGCAGAGTGAAGGGGATGAGCAGCAGGGTGAGGAAGTCGGCCAGAGTCATGCTGAGTAAGAGGATGTCGAGGCGGTTCTTTCGTAAGGTGTTGTACTTGGCAAACAGGGAGAAGACGAGCAGGTTAGCACAGAGTCCAATGCCCAGGATCACTCCACAGGTACAGGCAAAGATCAGTCCATAGGTGTTCGGAACAGACATGTTGGTCTCATTGGTTTGACATCACCTTTTAAAGTAGGAAAAAGAACATCATTTGTATTTTGGATTTGTCAAGCAGAAAACTTTTGTACAAATAATACATTTCAAGATCCAGTGTGTCACATTTATGAGGGTTTATTGGCAGTTGAATTGAATATCGTACCCAGAAGTGTTATAATCCCTTGAAAATAAAAAAATAGTTGGGGTTTTGTAGCTGTGATATAAAGGGCCTTGCTTTATGAAGGCTGCCATCTTGACCTTGACTGCAGCCTAAACAGACAAGCTGTCTCACGTATTGAAGCAGAAGTTTACTACACAAACCAAGAAGAATCAGTCTTGAACACATAAATGTGATGCATAAACCAACAAGGTGAAGGCCAGTGGAGGAGCCCTCCATTTGTTGCACTCTGCAGTCTCACCGTTAGGTTTCACTACTTCTTCCACACTGGACCTTCACACATCAAGACTCTGGTTTGTGATTGTTGACAAGAAAACATGGAGACATCATCGTAGGATCTTTAAACATTTACAAAGCAATTGACTAAATAATAAGATAAGTTAATCAATAATGACAGTGATTGTAACTACTGTAGTAAAAATGGAAAGTAACACAAGATCTAAACACAGAGGTTGCAGGACAAAGGACAAAATGAGACACAACTATCCGCTGCTTTGCATTTTTTTAATCATGTTGTCAGATTGACAAACTTACCCTTGTTTTTCCTCAAAGCCTTCTCCTCTCATCATGTTTGTGAATTTTCTTCCATTACCGGCGTCCATCCTGCTCAACTGGACTGCAGAGGCAGAGGTGGCAGCCTCTCACGGCTCATTACAGGGTGTGATTACTGAACGTGGAGGGCAGAAAGGCAAACATCACTCGGGTCAAATTGATTCTGGTTGACTTGATTTAAAGACAAACGGCCTCTGAAACAGGTGCTGAGAAAACAGCGATGTGCCTTCCATACCTGTTCTGTTCTGAGGACATGCTATTATGTTTCTGTTTAGTTTGAAACTAAACTGTGAAAATGGTCTAATTCTGTTAACACTGCATTGATGATATTTTCAAATCAATACCCCTAACCATGGCTGCTTGTTATCATCAAGTCACCTTTGGGTAATCAGAGCAGTGTCCCCCAAGAGCCACTTGAAGACTCATCTCCTCTGTGAGCCCCTCCTCTCCTAACACCTCCTCTATCAGCCTTTAATAACTAACTACAGGACTTATTTTGCACTTTCCTTACCCAATCTCCTGCACTTTGTCTCATTTAGCACATTTAGCCCTTACTTGCTTCAGTATTTACGTCAAGGTCTTTTTAACCGCACTGTGCTGTCCCTTTCAGTTGTAAGTCACTTTGGATAAAAGCATTTAAACTTAAATGAAAGTTGGTCACCCTCCATCGAGAAAAAAAAAAGTCCAGTCCATTGATTACATTCTGGGTTCCTCCCCTTCTCTGAAGATATTAATGCCTCTCTCCATTGTTTGATTGATTTCTTCGGTGTGAGCTGCAGGCTCCTGACGGCAGCTTTATCAGGCTTTCCACAGCATTTATGATTATGTCAGCTAATGGCCTATGGTGTACACTGCTGCTCTTAGCACAGGATATAGCTGACGCTGATGCATTTACTATTCCCTCCATTACCAGTCTCCGTGCCATCCAGTCAGCGGGCTGTTAAAAATGCCACATGTTCTCAAGTGGGACATTAACAGCTTCATTGTTCACAGTGTTCTATTCATGCTGGAAAAAGTCAACAACCAAAAAAAGAAACAACATAATTTCTGCCCTTTATGGCAAACATGGAAAACCTGTTTTGAACCAAATCTTGTGTAAAACGCCTTCCTTTATAACAAGGTTAAAAGCTGCAATGAAATCTTATAAACCAATTTGTACAAAAAAATGATACTTGACACTTTGAGGACACACAACACTCACTGCTCACTGTCAGGCCCGTAGTCTTTACATCTCCCACTCTTTCACAATAAAGCGTATATCATAAGCTAAGCAACAAAAAAGAAAGATTGCGTTTATCTTATGACAAACAAACTGCTGCTGGCGCCGGTTAATCAAATATGAGGACTTGTGTCTTTTTGTGTCCTCAAGATTGTAATGTGAATATGTTCAGGTTTTGTTATGGAGACATAACAAAAGCAAGTACTTTGAAGATGTGACCATAATTATTCTCCATTCTTTTCCTTTCATTTCATTTTCTTGATGAATTGATTAAAAGACTCATTGAGAAAAAAAATCAACACATTATGGATTATGAAAATGATCAATATTTTCAACCAAATTCACATTTATATCAACTTCAGTTTGTAGCTCTTATATAGGCTGTTTAACAAAACCCATCATTTTATATACCTGAAGAACTAACTTAATTAGAATTAGAAGGTTGCTCCACAAAAAGGTTCAGTCAGTCCTGAGACAACTGATGCTCAAAATATACATCTACACACTCATGCAATAAACAAGTCTCAGACTTGTTGATAAATTACTAAATAATGATAAATTACATAACATTTAAACACTCATGGAAGTATTTTGGAGTTCATTGACTTGTTAAAGCACATCAGGGAACCATGAGCCCTACCAATAATGACTGATCCACTTTTTTAAGCTACATAATATAAATTGTGAGATTTGGTTGGATATGACTGTTGAACACTCACTCACTCATCCTCTACCGGGGGGCGCTGGTGCCAATCCCAGCTGACATAGGGCGAAAAGCGGGACTGTTGACCCTAGACAGGTCAACAGTCCATCACAGAGCCATATAGAGACAAACAACCATCCACTCTCACACCTATGGTACATTTGTGTGTCCAAGTCATCTAATCTCCAAATCTGCATTTTTTTGAACTGTGGGAGGAAACCGTAGAACTCGGAGAAAACCCACGCACACACGGGGATAACATGCAAACTCCATGCAGAAAGACCCTTGTTCCGACCGGGTCTTTCTTGCTGTATAGGCAAGAGTGGTAACCACTACACCAACCGTGTGGTTGACTGTTGAACAAAGACACTATAAATCAAAAGTATTTACTAATGGCTACAGTTTTAATGTTTGATTAATTATGGAAACATGTACAGTATGTTCTCAGTGCAAGTGAAGAACATTAAATGAGTCTGACAGCCCTGAGTCGGGCTTGTTCTATAAAAATAAACTATAATGTAAAATGACAAGAGTGGGTTTAATGAAGCATCCAATAAGTTACACGTCCATGAGGGATGTTAGGGTCGGGAAGGAAAGCAGGATCATCAAAATAAAACTCAAACCACAAAAGAACTTTTGCAGGATAGAACTAAAGTGCATTATGGAATTTCGTCAGCAGCACCAGGATACATTCACAAAATAAATATACACTTTCAAAGTGAAATAAATTATGGCAGAACAGTTCAAAGAAATGTATTAGTTGTATTAACGGTTTGTCTGTAACTGTAAGTCCATGATAGTCAACACATTGTATACAGCCAAAGAAAAGTGGACCACTCCGCATCCCAAATTTTGTGAAGTTGCATTATATTCAAGCAATAAATATTTCCTCTGTGCTCTTACTTGTGTGCACAGCAGTTTGGGGCTGGTAACATAATGCTTTGGGTTTTTTTTGTATTCGTTAAAGACGTGTGAAGATTTTTCCAAATAAATATGGACTTCAGATGATGCGATGAAACTCCAGGAAGTATGCGATTGCTTCAGAACAGGACACACATAGCAAAAATATTATTGTACAAGCACAGCTCCGGGCCCTTCATGTGACTGTGGCTTTGAGTCAGGTGTGGCTCAAGTCTGTCAGGCTTTCAGTCTAGCTGGAACTGTGTCAATGTCTTAGTGCAGTACCAACCATATCAAGGCTATTGGATGTCCCTCAGCCAAGGTGCCAAATCATCCATGGCTGTTGTGGCCGCCCGTGCCCGCCTCCGCCGCTTGTCATTCTCTCTTCGCCGGCCCAACCTGACTTTTTTTTTCCTTTTGGTGGCCACTTTTAGTGGCTGGTCCTTGTAGGCCACAGCCTTGTTGGTCTCCTGGGGCAAATTCGGACCCTCTCTGTCCAGCCTGAATCTGTCAGGGAGGTTTTTTGTGGCTCCTGGTGGTTTCTGGTGTAGAGTATTACCACTGAAGGTTTGGCTCGTGGTTCCACTCTGCACAGGTGCTGCTTGTTCATCGGCCGTGTGCACTTCCTCTAGCAGCTCCTGCAGCCACATGCGACGCTTGAACTCCTGCAAGGAGCGGCCCTTGTCGTGCATCAGCTGGGCATGGCTCACTGATCTCCTCCTTAAAGCAAAATTTAAAAGGATTAGACCCATGCTGAGAGAATTGTGTTTTCATTTCTGCCAGTGTGTCTGATTTCTCTTAGATTTTCAATGAAACAAGCAAAACCGAATGAACTTTCTTCACTCTGTGGCGTTGACTTTAATGTGTGGACCAGTTATAGAAGTGTCTGTAGCTAAAATTCAAGGTCAGGCACTATGAAAACCTCAGGACAGTAGATGGCAGCAAAAGCAAGTTTCTGAGAGCCATCACCAGTGTGAGCTCTAAACTCTCAAACAGCCAGAGCTGAAGCAGCAAATTTCCCCTGTACATTACATTATTCTGTTCAGAGAAACTGTGGTTTTGCTTTCAAAATCACAATACAGAATGTTTTTGTTCAACCATCTGACATTTTTTAACCAGCCTTTCATTGTTAAACTTCCTCAGTGCATGGCATGAAATAATTTTCCAATGCGTTTCAAAAATTAATGTCAAATATAACTCACATTCTGCAACTAAGTGCATCAACTGGTCTCCAATCGAGAGTCACTGGGGAGCACAGCAGGAACACAGCCAGACTCCACTGATGTAGCATGACTATTGAACACATCTTTAAGCCAAACATCTGAAGGACATAAGTAACATTACATTCAGTCACTTATTAAAGCAAAATGAACTAAGTAAAACCTTTTTTTGTATGAATAATACTCATTTTATTGTTATTTCATTGTTTCTGTTAGTAGCAGAAAAACAACAGTAGCTGTGTAGTAACATCTCACAGGTGCCAATAAACAGTTTATTAAAGGTGAGAAGAGTCATGGACTTACATGATGTGGATTTTTTTTTTTTTGTGAAAATCCACTTAAGGGTCAGTCTGCAAGTTCTTTAGCGATGATCTTGTTGCAAAAATCAGTTTACAAACCATTAAGAAAAATCATTTCGCCAAATACAATTTGGCCATATCAAAACTTGTGTCCAGGTCCATTGGTGAGAAGGCAGCCTGGGGAAATCCCCTGTCAGTCTGCTCCATTCATTTGCCTCCCAACAGTGTGTCTTGAGCTATTTATTTCTCCCCAGCGTCCCAATTAAAAGAGAGATAAAGATAGAAAGAGCAGCAGCTTGTGAGCTGCAGAGCTGCAACTCCTCTCAGTGCAGCATGAAGAGTAATCTCCTGAGGAGTTAACGCTGAAGCATCTTCTCAGGTGGCCCCGAAGCTGAGAGCAGAGCTGTGAGGCGTTTTTTTCAGTCCAGCGCTGTGAGGCTGTCTGAGAGAGGCACAGAGAGAAAGTCCAACTCCTCTTTCGGTGAAGATGCAGGCACTACACTATAGCTTTTTACCCATTAAGTCCAGTCCTAACACCCTCCCCAAACTCCCAAGCCCTCGCCTCGCCTCTCTCCCTCCCTCCCTCCCCCAACCCTTCAAATACACCTGCTGTGACGAGAAGGTAGTGCAAATGCAGCATCCAGAGCAACAGAAAACAAAGAGCACTCTTTATTTAAGATAGATTTAAAAAGTTGTTTGCAATGCATTTCAAATGACTGCAATTTCTTAGGTAACTCCCTCATATGGAGGTCAGCGATGACAGGTGTGCACCAGTGGAGGTAATCACTGGTTACCAAGCAGAGCATGTACAGTATGAGGGGAGGGGCAGGGTTACTCCAAAGTAAACAGCAAGGCCTAACCACTCTCCCACGGGAGAATGACCATAACCTCAGAGAAACCTAACCCACAGCCGCTCACTGAAGACCTTTGAATTCACCTCCACTCTGCCTCAGCAAACCAGCTCACCACCAAATGGTTACAGTGGGTGCTGAGGTATCTCTGATATTCAGCTATTAAGGAAAGTGTATGAGCTTTGCATCGAGGCAGCTGTAGACAATCCCATTCCTCTGTGTATGTTCAGGCACTGAGCCATATATGTAAAGGGCCAGTGTGTGGGTGATGGAGCCATATTATAAATTACGTCAGAGATAATCTGTATTAGTTTGATGTTGATGCGAGATGAAATTAAGGAATATTGAATTTAGAAATATATTGCAAATATTATATTTGGAGTGTGTAGAATATGGTTCAATGAGTAGTCACCTGCATACATTTAATGACATGTCTGCTGATAGTGTGACTGCACTGCTCGGTCAGTTTTTATTTTGTTTTTCTGTTGCTCTTGATAAATCAGCTTGAGTAATTTAAAAATGAATTGAATATTGGAAAGTATAGATTATCTTTATGCATTGTTTAAGTGTGTGAGTCAGTGACTTCACCTCCTTTTTTTCAATTAGCCATCATATTTAGTCTTAAAACTCACTCAAGAGGAAAGATTAGGAGATGATGGACACAAAATCAAATGCTTTAAAATGGATGTCTGTTTTTAAGTAGATTATTTGGCAAAAGTTGTTTTAATTTATTTTTTTTGTTATTTTAAACTTGAAACGGAACATTGTTTTTGTTGAACATTGTGTTTTTGTGATCTTTTCACAGAGCTGGCCATGTTGCACAGTCACGCTTCAGTAGTGCACAATGGAAGGGCAAACAATAGCTCTAGAGCACATGTGTCAAACTGGTGAGCCGGGGGCCACATGTGGCCCTCTAATCGATTACATGCGGCCCCCCAGCCCGCCCACCACTGTGCGAGGTGATGGAATATAAGACTAAATGTATTTGCCTAAATGTAATATTTTTATATTAAAAAGACATTCGGTTGTAATCATTGCTTTATTAAATGTATTACACTCAACATGAAAATACATATATTTAAGCTGTTTTAATCACAATGAATATCTTATATTGCCCATCGGCTTCTGAATAGTTGTTTTTTCCAATTTTTTTCCTCTATGTCGGCCCCCGCTTGACCAGACTAGATGCTCATTGGACCCCAGGTCATTTGAGTTTGACACCCCTGCTCTAGAGAGTTCCGTTCATGTTTTATATTCCCTTAAGTCCACTATCAATTCTTCCTCATATATTACATACTACATTCCTGCTATTGTGTTTTAATTTGAAATGGCGTTTTCAGATTAAAAAGATCTGCATCCAAGCTCCATATCAGAGGTAAACTATATGGACAGAAGTATTTGGCCACATCTGTTAAGTATTGAATTCAGATGTTTCTGTCAGGTTTCTGCCTCAGCCCCTGATCTCCAATGAAGGACAATCTCAACGCTTCAGCACACCAAGACATTTTGGACAATGATATGCTTTGTGGCAACAGTTTGAGGAAGGCCATTTTCTATTCCAACATGACTATGCCCCAGTGCACAAAACAAGGAATATAAAGGCATGGTTTGACAGTTTGGTGTGGAAGAACTTGACTGGCCTCAACCCCATCAAGCACCTTTGGGATGAAATGGAACAGCGATTGTGAGCCAGGTCAGATTGTGAGCCAACAGTTCAAAATCTTGAGGAGCTTTTTCCAAGAAGCTGTTATAGCTGCAAAAGGGGGACTAACTACATCTTAAAGTACTTTATGTGTTACCAGGGTACCTCATGATACAATATGATATGTGTTACATGGTCCACGAAACCAATAATATCACAATACAGAGCTTTGTGATAGTTTTTGTATTGAACGTGGCTGAGGCATCTCTTAACATAGCTATCTCCACCATTATTCCCACCCATAGTACATGTATTTTACAGTACATTACAGCAACAGGGACTGTAACACGTCATTACAGTCCCTGTTGCTGTAATGGTCAGGCATCCAAATACTTTTGTTCATATAGTATATGTGGTGATGTGTGTATAATTCCTCTATCAATATTTTATTCCATAGACAGAATCAGTCGGTCAACACTACTGCCCCTGAGCAACACTGCTAACATGGTTTCTTATATAAGACTCTGCCAGTGTTTTGATCTTACACATTTACTTTGAAGTCCCCGAAACTGTGCTTGTTGTTCCACCTAAGGAACTCTGGGATCTTAACTTACGCAGTTTTTCCACAGCACTCGCAGTGAGTTGAATGCATTTGTTCAAAGTGATTTTGACACAAGTTGTAATTGGACTTGAATGAAAGATAACAGTCAATGGCCTATGAAAATATTACTGTCTGAGCACTCTGATTTTGGGGGGAGTCCGTCAATTGTGGTTGGAGTTTGTTCTCAAACTGGTTAAATGTTCCCGAGATTTATTCCTGAGTCCTGAGCCATCCAGTAAAACAACAAAACAATGGAACAGCCTGTGCTGATAAAGTAACACCAATTCTGTCATTGTAAAAACTACAAATGCCCTTATGGTGACAGTACATTGCACTCCATCGCCGTCTCTTTAACTATTATTAGGTGTGACTCAGTTTCACGTGGTAAGTCTGTTGGCCTGCCAATTCATAGTGAACAGAGCTGGAAAATGTACTAAATGAATCTACTTATAACTTGTAAAAGTACTATTACTTTGATTAGATTTCACTCAAGTTCAAGTAAAACCTCCATAAAAGTAGCTAATTTAAAATGTATACAATTTATAAAAGTTACTCTGTTAAACACATTTCTGCTATTGCTTAGTTTTCAATTCATTAAAAGGGAAAAATGTGCAAATAACATTGAATATTTTAAGCTTAAATGAAGTTTCTGTGTAGAAGTATGTGGACTAGTTAACGGATAAATACAGTGAAATAAGAACAAGCACCAAAAATGGCTGCCGCAAAACAGCATATAGTGAGATTGTTTGCAGCAGTCCCACTTATTATTCTGTCTTTTTTAATTTTATGTCAAGGTTATGAGAGTCATTGTAAAATTTAAGATGAATACAGTCCATTCAAAGTCCTAAGTCGTTTTCTCTACTTACCTGCTCTGTTTTACTGGATGGAATAACTTGCATTTCTATTCATGAATAAAACTCATAAATTATTTCTGTGAGCTGTGATGATTAGTAGAATCACTTCAGGCAAGACTGCAGAGCAGTTGGTGGTAAATTACTTAATAGACGGCTCAGTATTTTACAAGCAGTCATGATTCAGTTCAGCAGAGGGGTCCAGAAGGGGTTTGGGGCTGGGACAAATATATGGCAGACCCCCCTGCTGTCTCGAAAACTCTGCTTTCTTCTGTTTCCAACGTGTCTGCCCCAAACTTCCAACACTTTAACATTCGGTAGGGAAAAAAAGACCTCATTTGATTCCATTCTGCAAAGACTTTACCTGCAAAAAAATAAGAAAAAAAAAAAATCCCATTTCCTGGCAGACAGCGGCATATGGAACAGGAGCCAGGAAAGCTGCTTTTGATTCATGCTAAATTGCACTCTCAACGCAGAACAGTATTGCTGTGCATTTTTCACTTCACATTCACACGTACAGCACACTTATACACACGCACACTCCACAGTTTTTAAAGAATTTATACACGCTGGTTCTAAGCAGCCAGCTCACTCACACACACACATCCAGAAAAACACCCTCATTTCATGTTAAAACTCTGAGTTCAGCATCTATTTTTGAAACCGTTGTACACATTCCCTATATTGGCCCACCCAATTATGTCATAAACCCTCTCTAGTTCCTGCTTTTGTTGTGGAGTTACATTCGCTGTGTACTTGGCATGCCCACTACAATTCTGTCTGTTCCAGTAATTCGGTGTTAATTCGAATGAAAGTTGCCCTCTGACGCTGTCTGCATCCTCCTGCGTTATTTTATTTTATGACCATGTCAAAGCACCACTGCCCTCAAACTCTCAACGCTCATGCAGCTAAGTGACATTTGAACATTGCAGAGAAGTGAAAGGTGAAGACACATTCACTAAAAACATCCAGTATATGCACAAATAATTCAGCCCAGTGTCTATTGAGCATGACATTCAAATGTCATATGCACCGTAACCATACATTTGTCCGTGGAGAACAGAATCAGAGGTTTTTAAGGGGTATTTGATAATGGTCTCTTTATAATGCACTCAAGGCTTTGATCACTTTGCCATTTGTTCACATGAGAACGTAAGGTTTGTTATCCTGGAAAACCTCACTTGAGAAATGACTTTTGCAGAGTTACTTTCCCCTCTTAATGGTTTTTTAACGGTGAGTTATTGTACGGCCCATTTCAGTTCGTTCATCGGAGCCATGCTTTATAATGTCATATTGTGGGCAGCTGGGAGAGTTTCCTGCTAATCATCCACACCTACCAATCATATCTGTCGTCCCATAAATGCTCTGTATTCCTTTTCACCTCCCTCTGCGTTGGTCAGCTATTTTCAACAGCTCGGCTA
The DNA here is from genome assembly GCF_019176455.1 of Solea senegalensis. NCBI lineage: Eukaryota > Metazoa > Chordata > Actinopteri > Pleuronectiformes > Soleidae > Solea > Solea senegalensis. Next base: position 11,506,047 of record NC_058030.1, on the reverse strand, counting down.
CTAAGAGGACGCTCTGTTTCCTTTATTGTTGTCAGTGTTGATGTGTTGAAGGAGCTTTTCATAAATACATGAAATACAGTAGACATTAACTTCTTACTCTGACTATATAAAACTCTGTCCAAAGTCTGGCCAATCACGGCCCATGGTCAGATATTGTAAGGCCCGCAGCTTCGGTTTTATAATGCATTATTTATGGCCAGGGAAGGACTGGGACAAATCGACCCTGGTTCACATGTCATCCCCATTATCCCAGCTGGTAAGGAGCTGAAACTTTGAAACCAGAGTCCCAGGTTCGCAACCCAGTGATGACAGACAGATATACGCATTCACCTCCTATTATGTTATCTGACTCCAGATGTGAAAGGAAAAGCTTAAGGGGACTCAGGTGCTGCTCGTCTACTGCTGGTAAGTTTGTACCAGGTAAACAGCAGTCACAAGGAAACCTGTATTTAAAATTCCTGATGGAGGCAGCAATAGAATAGCCCAACTATTTCTGGTAAGCAGTGAAAAATCTAGTCGGTGTCTGCAGGAGTTACCGTGCACAGAGGCTGATGTACCACCCACAACACTTAAATTGAAACAACGTTTTAATTTTAGGCCATGTTGAATCACCCAGGGCTTACTACTAAAACAACTACTAATGCACAATTGAACATTTTCTAATTCACTATCACTCATCTTCTACCGCTTTATCCTCCATATGAAGGTCGCGGGGGGCACTGGTGCCAATCTCAGCTGACATAGGGTGACAGGCGGGTCACACCCTGGACAGGTCACCAATCCATGACAGGGACACATAGAGACAAACAATCCATTCTCACACCTACAGTCAATTTAGTGTCCAATTTGCCTAATCCCCTAATATGCATGTTTTTGGACAGTGGGAGGAAACTGGAGAACCCGGAGAAATCCCACGCACACACGGGAGGACATGGCAAACTCTGTGTAGAAAGGCCTTTGTGTGCTAACCACTACACCAACCATGTGGCACAATTTTCAAACCATATTAGAAATTTGAATAGCTGAAGTTACTTTAAAAGTTTCAAATGGACAGAATAGCAGCTCAGGAGATGGTAGAGACCAAAAACAGAGCAAAAACAGTGAGTATCGTACTCAACACCATTCATCACGTAGACTAATGTGAGTCAACAGTTCACCACATCAACTTAAAAGATGTTCATACATCAGTGCTGGGTTCAAAACCTTTTTCCACTCTTCCCAAGTGGCCACATAAATCATCACTGCAGTGTTTTATTATTTGGAGGGCGACAGTAAAATGTTGCTTATGTTAGTCATGGTCCATCAACGCTCAACCTGGACCCCACCACTGTGGATGTAGTGTTGTATGAATATACAGTATTTCTCACACTTAAAACAATAATTTTTAGTCCAATGTTTTACATTTTCAAATTCCTTGTGCTGTGTATGTGGAGATTTACAAGTTGGTAAATTGATGTTTCCAGTAGTTAATGCAGACTTTTATGGTTTAAGCCATAATGCATCACGGAAAGTTAGTCAGGATTTCGGTGAAGAGTCACTGATCCACACTTTAAGAGGCGTGCATCCTGAACATTACCTAACTCCTGCTCTGGGTTACCCAAACATGGTCTCTTTCGTCACACATTTATTGGATCTGAACATAGCTGTGAGATTTGTCTGTTTCTGTTTCTGCTGCTTGATATACGATAATCCTCCTCAGGTTGTGCTTTGGGGCTGATTTCTTATTTACAACTACTTTTTTTTTATGTTACCCATAAATGTCAAGCTCCTGGAGACAGTGAGTCGGGGGAGGTCCAGCCAGAACAAAAGCATGTTGTCCTGACTCAGTCTACAGAACAGGTATATTAAATCATTATTTTTCAGACAGGAAATATCTGCCACTGCTTATTTTGCCTGCAAAATGTATTTCTAAGATGAAATGATTCCTGCCTGGCACAGCTCTGCTCTCATCTGAAGAGGCAGATTTTTACATTTTTACACTTTTCAGTGTGTTAGAGCTTGTTCCTAGTGAAAACCTTACAAGTTGTCCATTTTATGATTTAACTGTGTATTAAATCGTGACCCATAAGTGATTGAAAATTAAAAAGAAAGGTACAAAGAACAACTCTGTGACCAGGGGCACACACTGCATTTGCATTTCGCTCTAAGCAGATGTCAGTGGTGGGGTATCAGACTGTGGCCTGGCCTCTCTGCTGTGGCCCTGTGCTCCAGGCTCTGGGAAAAGCGTGCTCCTTACTTGCCTCCCCAAACCACAATCTGCCCCATGTCTGATGCCGCCCTCCCCCCTCACTCTCCTGACCTCAAGAGGCAGAGCCCAAACCAGCTGGACGAGGCCCGAAATCCCACAGAGTCACCACACAGCCACCACCAGCAGCCACCCGCCACCCTCCTGCCCCTGACCTATCACCCAAAGCATTACCATAAACTTTTGCCTGTCTGCCAAGCAACACATTGAGACTCTGCACTGCTCCTCCATGTAAAGATAGCTCTGTCTGTGGGCAAGAAAAAGTGGAGCTGGTGGACAGGGCTCACTGCTCTTGGTTATAATGTGCATTTTACATGCGACATAAAACCGACTGTGATGTTTTATGTTTTGTGGCTTGTGGTGATGCCGTGGCATTGCTTGTGGAGCGGTCTCTCCTGCCCACGGCCACAACTACTGTGGAGTATTTGAGGCTGATGAAAAATGTGTTAGCCAGTGTGTGTGAAGCTTTTTTAATGCACACGCCACAAGTCTGCGTGCGCCTCCACGTCTTTAACTCCCCCGACAAATCTTGCCATGTTGCGCTGCCGCAACCTCGGCGAAAATTGAAGAATCAATAAAGGCCTGATTGAGAAGACCACACACACGTGGTGTTACGGTAATGACAGCCCAAGTCTGTTTGTTTGCACAAGTGAAGAGCAGGCTCAAATCGTTAATGACTGCTTTGCGTCCAGCGTGCAACCACAGCTAAGCCAGTGGGTCAACAAGGTTGGCCAGACAAACCGCCACACCATGTGTGTGTTTGTGTATTTGTTACCTCTTTAGGACATTTTCTGGCACACACACACTGAACTGGAGTCCAAAAACTGGCCCTTATGTGACAAAACTTAATTTCTGGTTAGGGAATGCATTGTGTCTATGAGTGTCCTCACTACAAATGCTGAAGGTTGATATACAAGTGTTAGAATTAGTCAGAGTTTCCTTTTAATTTAATTTGCTCTTAATTTGCATTTCCATCCTCAGTGCACTCATGTTTCTTTATTTAAAAGCGTTCTTGGAAACACACAGATACATGAAAATTGTTGTTTTCCCAGAGGAAAAATATATATCTCGGAGACATTTCAGTTAATATTTTAACACTGAAAAAAAAAATGCCTCACTTGAAATTTCCAAATAGTTATAATTCACAGTGTGAGCCAAATTCACTTTACTGACTCAACGCTGATCCATTTACTGTAAATGAGCTTGTCTCTGTTGGTTTCCTGACCAATTACAGCACAGAGAACTTAGGTCCTGTATTTATTTATCCATATGTTATTTTAAATGGACTGCACTCAATGCAGAGGCCTTGTTGAGCGGTCTTGTTCTCCAAACCTGCTTTGGGACATGCTAGCAGTGCTTGGCAGACGGACATGGATGCTGAAGGCAGCCTCTGGACAGCTTTATCCTGCGCCGAGCGAGGCCACCCGCTTCGCGCTCACCAGGGCACAGTGACTGGCACGGGCCCTCGCCGGCCTCAGTTTTCACCTCTCAATTTTCTGCTTCTCCAAGAGAACTGGAGAACACTGCACACTTTTAAAGCCCTGCAACCAAGAGAGGATGTCACTGCGGGCCAGAGAATATGAGGGCTCAAATGTGTGGTGGTCTCGAATACAACATGAGTTATGACTGAGAATGCTTTGGCTGCCTCATTTAATATTCGTGGAAAATCAGTTTGTCAATTAATAGATTAGCTGACTGACATTTTTAAGCCACATTTCCAAATATTTGTTGGTTCAAATGTGGTGTTTTATATGTGACAGTAAATTGAACCCTTTTTGGATGTCATGGTCTGCTGGATAAAACCGTCATTAATGTAAATAGTTTGTTAGACACAGCCCTATTGAGTTAATATAATATTTGTGTGGCACCATTTGGATAAGTCATCTCACTGGAGAACACGAAGGAAAACATGAGAAATGAAAGTGGGTCAGTGTTGTGGCATGTTGGATATACAAACCCAAGTGTTATGGCTGCAGCAAAGCAAAGTTCAGAAGGAGAAACTTAATTGTCAGACCTCACTGGTGTGAAATAATGATTGGATATGTCATGTTTTACAAGCTTTTTATTATGTGAGGTCTTGTTTGGCGAGACGCTACAAACTCTGCGACATTCAAAGAGGGAATTTGTTATTTTATTGAAAATGCTTTCCCCTCGGTTTATAAAGCTAACATTGTTACAATGTGGTAAACAGTGACATCATGTTCTTTTACTGAAGACCACATCTTTTGTACTGAAGATTACCCCAAACACAGACAGAGAGACATTTAAAATGATGCTACACAGAGACGTTAAAAATGACACGAGCTTTGTCATTTAAGTATTTAATTGTGTCAGACACAATAAATGAGAGCAACACTTAAAAAACATGTCTCCATTAGAGGGGACACTGTTCGTGGATAGAGTGTTTTTCCATGTTAAGACTTCAACTACAAAAGTGTGTGATAAGAACTTTGATTAAATCATTGTAAATCTCACTAAAACAAGTATTCTTATCATCTCTAAGTGTTATTTTAATGATGGAAGCTAAATCTAAAAAGATAAAACAATAAAATACTAGATTAAGTTACAGTTTCTTTGATGAAAGGTTTGACATTATATGCTGTACATAGCAGAGTTTTGAATTTATATACATGGCATTAACTTAACTATATAACTTTGTGTGGATGTATTAACCTGTAACAAGTTGTTAACACAGGTTCAAAAATATGTACAGTATTCACGATAGTGATTACTTTGGAATAATAGTATTTCAAAACACAGGCGATGGTATAACAATTACAGATCCTTTAGTGCATATTTGATATAGTCATAGTTTTCAGATTGTCATGGCATTCATTTTTTTATTTATAGTTAATAAAACTTGTTCCGAATGGTTCATATAAAGGAAAATCTTCCCAGTCTCGGAGCGAAACCTCTAAAATAACGTTTTCTTTCATAAATGATAAACATGTGTCTTCTTGATGTAAATTCTGAAAAAGTGTTAATTCACTAATGAGCACTGAGTCATTAGAGAGTGGATTACATGTACATACTTTAGACAGGAGATAAATTAATACGGAGTGTAGTTCAAACATGCACTCTGGCCAGGTGGCTTGTTTTCTGTCCGACTGTGGTTTCCCAAAAGTCTAAATCCATGAAGCAGATTTGCTCACAACGGCCAACATATTTGTTCAATTTGCATCCCCTTGTAAAGCAAAGGAAGGAAGGCAGAGCTGTTTGTTTTGTGCTGCCCACAGTCTCACAACCTGGCTTTCATTGCCTCCGCACTGCATGAGCAAAAAGAGGAATTGGCTTTTAAAAGTTTGTTTTGTAAGAGTTGTAAGTAAAGCGGCAATGATTCAGACCTATAGATTTCCTCTCGGCTTAGGTGTGTGTGTATGTGGAAATACTGAGTTTGAGCTGTGTGGTGCAGATGGATTACAGGGGAAAAGCTGTAGTAGAGCTTTAAAGTTCAGTGTTAATGATGGGAGTGGAGTAGTTGCGTAGGTGTGTAATGTGTTGATTTCACAAATCAATGGTATTTCTCTCCATATCATTGAATTGAATGGTGGCATTTCCTGCACCAGCCCAAAAAGTGATGTTTTCAATTTAGAGATGAATTAATTTTTCATATGAACAGTGAAGACCACAGAGTCCAACGTGGAGCATTAAGGGCCAGGTCAGTTAGCATGTACTGTATGATCCATGTGGACTTAAACTGGAGTTGTGCTCAAGGTCTGTGCAGGGTCCTTGCAGACCACCAGGGAAATGCCACATGGACCCTTTCGAATCTTTCATCTAATTTGGTTTTAAGTCCTGCATTTGTACTGGATTGGTTCAGTCTTAGAAGACCATGCAGAAAGAAGGGCCTTTCTGCATGGAGTTCAGAAAGCATGTTCTCACCCTGTGTGCTTGGGTTTTCTCCAGGTTCTCCAGTTTCCTCCCACAGTCCCCAAAACATGCAGATTTGGGGGATTAGGCAAATTGGACCCTCTAAATTGACTGTAGGTGTGAGTGTGAGAGTGGATGGTTGCTGGTCTATGTATGTGTCCCTGTGATGGACTGGCGACCTGTCTAGGTTGTACCCCGCCTCTCACCCTATGTCAGCTGAGACTGGCACAGAGCACCCTGCAAGGATAAAGTAGAAGATGGATGGACGGATGTTTCAGTCTTACCATTTTATTAATGTTATTTCTATAGCCACATAGGGCAGTTGTTCCCAGCACCAGCACAGCAGACAAGTATATATACACACACTAAGAGAAACTAAGCTAATTATAGATGACAACGTGTGCCAGTATCATCTAACTCTAGTATAAGTGACAAATAAAATAAGTTCAATTAACAATGCTAATTTCTTAGTCTAATATTTGCTAAATCACAACATCCAGCTTGTGTGTTTTTATCCTGTTCTGCTGCCCCCAAGTGGCCAAGTAAATCAGCTTGATCGAGTAATGAATATTTTTGATGGACCAAAAACCAGTAGAGGAAGAAAAACACAGTGGGAGGTAAAAACAGTAAAAGATGCAGATGGATTTATTTTAACACCTCCACACCTCTAGATATCTGTTCCCAATCAGGACTTTTCGTGTAAGAGTGCACCAGCCCTCCTCTATAGTAATGAACATGTGCATGTGTGTGTGTGTGTGCGGGCGGGCATGTCTGAGGTTGCTGAGCCTCTGCCTTCTCCTCAACATTAATAAGGACTTCCTTCCCACCAGACAGAGTCAAACAGCTGATCACGTACCAGGAGGACATGCCCACGCATCACTCAGAGCTGGCAGCCTGCAGCCTCTAATAAGGATCACCCTGTGTTCTTTAGCTGCCCATCAATCAAAATGTTCACATGTCCCACATCCATACCCAAATCATGTTTTCTCTCCGCACTCCGCCCCAATGCGTGAGTGTGTTTGCGTGTAAGTTTAGACTTGGATGTCATGGGTGGGAGCTGTGTGCAGAGAAACAGGACAAGAAGCAATGTCTCTCATACGTACACCACTGTAAAAATAATAGAAAAATAATAAAAAATACAACCTTTCCTCCTATGGCAATGAAATTGGGCTTCTTTTAAAAATGGAGAGCCAAGATACACTACGTGAATGGGCATTTTTATGACGTCCATAACCCATTATTTTCCCCTCCTTAAATATCAGGTTTTCTCTAATTGAATTGAAGTAGTTATTCACAAGTGACTCAAAAACAGTTTCCCTCCCAAAGATTCACCACCGAAACATTATCATCATCAAATTATTGCTTTTCACTTGATACTAGAAAAGTCATAAATTACATTGTCGTCGTTGGACACGCGCACACAGCCTGTGAATGATTTGAAGTGTGAACTCTTGAACTCTTCAGATTAGAGTTTGTAGTCTGTCAGCATACCTCCCAAGAACACAGTGCTTCAGCAGTCACAGTTGTTAGAGTCAGTTTGTGCCCAGCAAAATGAAAAGAGAACAAAGTATACTTCATTTTTATTATAGTGAAACTCAGCATATTCAAATATGACTATTGTGGAGCAGCCAACATCATCTGGTCTTTATGTTCTGTACCCAGCAGTATCAACAAATACTCACAGTTACTCGCAGACTTTCTCAATTAATGAGAAGAAAATGCCTGTTTACTTCAAGTCAGACTGAGGTGTTGAACCTGCCGGTTTAATTTAGCCGACAGCTTTTTCAGTTTCGTGTCATATTTCAAAGGAAAGCAACTAAACCTCACATTCTAATCACTTTAACTTAACAGTTGCCGGTATTTTTCTGTTTCATGACTGAATGATTCTTCTTTGGTTTAATAGTAATTGGTAATATTACATTACTTCCTCCTTGAACCATTACCTCTCCTTCTGGACCGATGGATTATTTGTTGCAGCATTTTATCGTTGGCAAACATCAGAGGAAGCAAAGATGTTTCAAATGCTGCGTCACAAATTCATCCCAAGGAACTTTTGTAGTGGAGAGATGAAGCAGACCATCACCAGTATTATGCACCTCAGTCTAAACATCATCAGCATCAGTCTCCTCATCTTTAAATGCTTGTTTCTGTGTCTAGGCTTTTGCTGTCAGCAGCTTTGTTGCTCTTGTCCCTCTCTTTCTGTTCACATATGCTGTTGCTGTTCCTGCAAACGACTGCAGCCACTTCATTCACCCATCTTCACTTTGTCAGAAATAATGTCCTCCAGTAGGACAAATACTACTTCCTCTGAGACAGCCAGGACCAGAGACATTACATGATATGGACGTGTGTTAGTGTCTTTTTATCACAGCTCAGTTAGCGGAGCTCATAAATAAAAGGTTGTTGACCCAATTAATGCCGAGTAGACTTTAATCTTCAGCTCCTTAAAAGGTCCAGTGTGTAACAGTTAGGAGGGATAATTGGAGGAAATCAAACAGACCTTGTATAAAACAAAAATCATTTTGTTTTTGTAGACTTGGCATAAGCCCTTTATTTGTACTTCATGGAGGTTGCCACCTTGTACCACCATGTTTCTAGAGCAGCCCAAACAGACAAATCAACCAGAGCTTGTGTTTCGTTACTATTTAAACAAAGAAGACTGAGATTTTTCCTGATGTGCAAAGGCCTTCAGTTCCTCAACGCATTTGGGAAAAAAAGAGTGGTGAGTGGAGGAGTCCTTTGTTCGCTTCACTCACAAGTCTTACCTTCAGATGTCACTAATTCTCACGCACTAGCCCTTTAAAACAGACTGGCATGTGCTTGTTTGGAGAAATCTAATACAATAGCAAAATACTAAGAAGAGTTGCACATTTGCCAGCTGGTGTCCTCTCTATCCATAGAAGCCTGGGCTTTGAGTCAGAGTGGAAAGTATTAGAGATGATAAATGTGTTACATAATTTGAAGGACTGGACTTCAGAAGATTCCCTTTGGCTGCCTATAAAGTTGTACATTGCGGCTACATTATGGTCCGCTCTTTTGCAGCATGATCGAGCTGAAACCACAAAAGTCAATGGCAGTATCAGAAACGAACAAAACAAATCCTAATCGAGCCCCATTTCCATAATGACATTTCTTCTTGAATGTCCCTCTGTGTGGGTTTTCCACAGTACTAGTCTGAACAAATTCAAATCCCGCTATTCTACAGCACTAAGGTTCTCAGCTCTGTTTGATTAGGGCAACACACAGGAGGTCCACTGCCACGGTGTTTTCTTTACCTGGGCCCATAACTCTTAAAAACACACAAACACTTGGGTTGTAAATGACCTGTTCATCACACAGTGACAGGAGAGGTGATTCTGGACTCATGGTGGGCCAGGTGTGCAGATCAGGACAGCTGTGTGGTGCCAAGACCTGTTGGCATGGCGACGTAGGACCATGGAAAGTTCTGGACTCTGTCGCTGCTGGCAGAGCTGAGCTTCTGAGCGGGACCGGTGTTGGCTTTGCCTCCAGCTGTTTCTTTACAGACATGCTGAACGCCAGCAACAGCCAGGGGCCAAGATCAGCCCAGTGAGTCTGACCACACACAGCCCACTTACACACACACACGCACAGTATACACCCACAGCAACACAAGTGCACACAAACAAACATCCAAGTATTTTGTGCAATCAGCCATGGATGTTTGTTTTTCATACTCCCCATCCTTTTGTATCATCACTATTTATCTGTACTCTACAGTATTGAGCTGCAATGATGGACAGAAAATCACTCACACAACTACAGTTCTGCTCAAGTTTGCACGCCCAGCAGAATTAAAATGAAAAGAAAAGAAAAGAAAGTACATTAAAAAGAAATAGAAGTTGGGGCTTGAAGTGTCATATTTTTCAATGGATCTGTGGGTGGGACTGTGCGTGGATACGGTAGAGAAAGAACAGAGTCTTATAGGCGTTGTCAAGGAGAGTTTCAATCTGTTGACCTCTGGGTGGTGGGGTTATCGCTACAAACATCAGGTAAAAACATTTATTTTAATGGGATTCAAATGGAAGTGTAAGGCATCACAGAATAGCTAAATCATTAACCAAACCATAGCAATAACAGGAAATATTGTTTATTCATTTTCATTCAGTTTGCATACACTCATTGTTCTAAATACTGCAATTGTCTCTTTTAGTTGTTGGTGAGAGTTTTGAGTCTCGTATGATAGCTGTGGATGAGGCCCTGTATTTTCTCAGACAGCAAAGCTGCCCATTCATTTTGGCAAAAAGCCTCCAAGTCTCCATAAATCCTTTGGTTGTCTTGCAAGAACTTCACATTAAAGATCTCTACAAAGTGTCTCGATGGTATTGAGGTCAGCAGACTGTGATGGCTACTCCAGAGCCTTCTTTTTTTTTTTCTTGCTGTAGCTCCTGAATGGTCAACTTGACCTTAGTCAGTGTGGATTGAATACTCTCACGCACATCAGCGATTCACCCTTCATCCCCCACAGTGGGGGTGGTGTTATAGACCTTGTTGACTTCTCTCCAAATATTGTGTTTATGGTTGTGACCATAAATTTCAATTTAGGCTTTTAGGTTTCATCACTCCAAATCACTTTTTCCCCCAGAAGTTTGGAGACTTGTCTAGGTGCTTTTTGGCAATTGTAAGCAGTCTGTTTTGTGCCACTGGCACAGTAATTACTTTTTTTTTTTGCTGGCAACCGTACTTTAAATCCCATTTTTGTACAAGTACCTTCTTATTGTGAATTTGGAAATAAACATTCCACTTATTTGCAGAGAAGTCTGTGTTTGAAATGAAGCTGGTTGTTGAGGAGCCAGTGTAGTAGCTTGAAAACGTGTCTCTGGCACATGATGCACAAAACCCTTCACAATGAGTTATGTTATTATAATCAGCATTGACAGACAATAATGTTACATTATACACTCACTGGCTGCTTTATTAGGTACACCTGTTGAACTGCGTGTCAATGCAAATAGCTAATAAGCCAATAACATGGCAGGAACTCAATGGATTTAGGTTGAAAGACATGACGAGATGACCTGCTAAAATTCGACACAAGCCTCAGAACAAAGACAGAGGGGAATTAAATTGATTTAAATGCCTGAGTCAGAGTATTTCAGAAACTGAGAATGATCAGAGAAAGAGAAAATCTCCAGTGAGTTACAGTTCTCTGGGCATTGATGCCAGTGGTCAGAAGAGAATTGCCAGACTGGTTTGGAATGACAGAGGCAGGCAACAGTATCTCAAATAACAACCAAATTATGCAGAAGATCATCTCTGATGGCACAAAACCTCAAACCATGAAGCAGATGTGTGTAATTCTGAACTGTTTTGCCTTGACATTGGCGACAGCCAGTGGTCCCAAGGTTGTTTGTCTGTACGTATGTATCTATGTTTGTACAAACAATATCTAAAGAGCACTTTGAGTAGGAGTAGGACATTTCACCGTCTAATTTCACTGTCTGTGAAGGTTCTTAGTCGTCCACATCATAGTCATCTTCAGGAGTTACAGTAGCTGTAGGCAACTGGATTTGCTTGAGCTGCTTGCTTGAATTTCACTACAGGAAGTAGGAAATTTCACGACGCATGGCAAAAACTTTCACTTACACCCAAGGATACCCTGATTTGATTTTGATTTGGGTAAATTTTTTGCATTGTGAACATATTAAGGAATTTCTTCCTATTTAGTACAAATGTTCACTTCACGATTGAACTGATTAGAAATAGTTGGTCAAAAATCCATGTCACGTCGCCTTAGAAATTTCACAAATTCCCTTTAGGTCAAATAGGTCATATTTTATGAGTCTGGAAATAAATTGTGAAGACTGGGACTGCATGCCTAAGAGACTTTAAACCTTTTAAAACATGCTTTTCAGTCGTTACTTTATGATGAAGTGATAATGTCCTTCATAATATCTGTAATGTTCATGTAGCTGTCACTAAGCCCTATCAGTGGTGCTTGTACACTTTGATTAAAGAACCTTTGAAGGCAATGTCAGTGAATAATTGCTTTGTTGAAACAGCCCCACCACAAAAAAATAAATGTACCATCTTTTGTTTTTCTTTTGTGGTCAACAGTAATTCATTGAGGAAAGAGATATGTGAGGGAGTTTTTGGAGGCTTTTGTTTGCTAATTCATTACGTTCTTAGGAGCGGCAAAAGTGGCTGCGGAAATTAAAATTTATTGAAATCTATTTCAGTGGTAAAGTTGGCTGTGTTTCTTGGAGAGTTATGGCCCTTTTTTAAGTTTCACAGTGATTTTTGGTCAGCGAGGAGGTGATATGCTTTTGTGGTTGTGCTCGCTGGGAGGAGTGTGTGTAGGTTTGTGGCCAGTGGAAACCTGCAGCTACAGGAACTGGTAGTAATGGTATGCTGGAAACACGGTATAGACTGATCAGCAGTCTTTCATGTTTAACATGAAAATATTGTGAAAGTTATTCTTGTGGATATGCAGCCAACATAATTTCCAGTAGAGCATAACACTGACTATTAATTTGATTTGATAGTGACATAAATGTCAACAATTCTGGGAATATTGTGGGAAATGCAGGACATTAAGTTGCAATTAAGTTTTTACTAAAGTTATCTTAACAAAAACTCTGTGTAACTTTTTGCAGATATTGAATTAGAATTAGTTTTATTTGCACACACACACACCAAACCAATCCTTTTTACACACCAGTGATCACAAACACAAACCAGATGCAGGAGCAGTGGGCAGCACTAATCTGCACCTGGGGAGCAGTGGAGGTTGGGTACCTTGGTCAGACCTGTCCCAGGATTTGAACAGGCAACTCTCTGGTTACAAGCCCTATTCCCTTCCACTTGTCAACATCCATGGCATTAGGTTAGGGTGCCTGACAACTGAGAAAACATGGATGCCTGGTAAATGTCAAAACATAAAGTTGTTCTTAAGCACAGGTGTTTATTATGTGTCTGCTGCTTTATGTTGTTTCTGTTGTCATAGTGTAAGATATATGCTGAGGAATGAGTATTGTTAAAAAAAAACAGGATATTTCTGTCACTTAATTGTCAGATAATGTTAAATTGCATATTGTCACCAGTAGGTCTCAGGTATGAAAGATTGCACTTAAGCATCGTCCACACTTTCTCCTCTGTTTCCTCTCACTGGGAATGGGAAAGACTGGGTGGGCATGATTTTTTAGCCGCCATAACAACCATTTTTTTAAAATAAGCTTCAAATGATGACAAGCTCACAGACATACTGCATTGATTGCCCGGCACTATTTCCAGTCCAGCTCTCTGATGACACTGTCCATGATAGACAACGTAGGGGCAGGACAACACAAAATGTTGTGTTTTTTTGTTTTCGTCGAGAAGCGGAGTAGACATCGTCCATGAAAGCCATGTTTTGAACATACATGCACAACTGGACTTGTATGGTTTCCTCAAGCTGCTGAGGATATTTTCACTAAACTCACCCTTGCTCATTATGTTGTCACTTCGATTTCAGCCTCACATATGGCATTATATGTCTTAACGCATGTGGTTACCGCACTTACTACTTTAACAGTGTGTCCATCAACTTGCAAAGCTTCAACAATAAACTCATTTCCATTTACTCTGTGCTGCTGATGTTGTAAGTAAATCTTTGTTTTCCATGTGCACCATAACTGCCAGCACTCATTCATCTGACTCCTCTGGTCTCATTTTGACACCTGAGGTTGACATTTAGTCAGTCAGGAAAAGTAAGAGCTATAGAAGGGTGACAACAGTTTTCCCTCCTAGTTTACCACCCTGCACCACACTGAGTCTGACAAGCTGCTGAAAAATAGGAACGGGTCACATTTCAGCCTCAAAAGAATGTGCAGGGGCTGTGAGTAACACTGTGGTCGGCTTTGGCATGTTTGGTCTGGCTCTTAATAGTATCATGTAGTGTGCCATTGAGGACCAGGGGCATGAACACCAAAGTGAAGTGCCGAGGGCGTTACTTCTTTGGACCATAATCAACGCCAAAACCTAATAGAAGTACTGTAATCAGTCTTCTCTCTAATATTAGCACCATGGCTTTTTTTTTTCTCTCCCGGGCAGTGGTTGGTGTGTTTGGCTCTGTGCATCCTCGCTGACCTTAAATTCAGTCCTGCGGCTTTGTAAAGCACCTCTTGGCATCATCAGCAGTCAGCACATTAGTAAAATACTGCCTTAACCTTGTATATGATGCTTTTGACCAAGTGTAACACAGAAGATAATGACACCAGTGATTTCAAAAACACCCTCGGTCTACTAATCCTTCTTACCAGAACGAATTATTGAATTGATCCATTATGCTTTTCTGCATGTCAGATGTATAAACCTTTTGAGCTGTTTTTTTGCCATATGGTTTTATCATCAAACTCCTGCTCAGTGAATCATATGGAGCTGGACTCTCGTTTATCAAAACCAGAGGGGTTTGCAGTGGTGGGTCAATGCAGAGACTGAGAGAAGGTCCAGTTACAAAGAGAAATAAAGTGTGTCTTCCAGAAGGACCAGATGTGAATTTAAAGATAACTTGGTCAGTGTTTATATTTAGTAAAACCTCTTATTGGCAATTGTTGCAACTCTTACACCACTGTTGCTTTCTCCAGTTGCATCTGTATTGAATTTGCAAGGAAAGCTCGCAGAGAAGAGAAGAGTATATCAATTAAACTAAGCTGATCTCTGGTTAATCAAGCCACCCAGTAGGTGCACTCACTGTGAATTAAAATTAAAGCTGATATCCCCAGCAAGGGCAATATTTTTTTTGTTCTGCCACTAAATGTCGGCGATTTATCATTCAAACATCCTAGGGTTTTGTGTAGGTACTTTTGGACCTCAGGTTCAGTGGGTTTGATGCTCAGCCAGGGACAATATCGAATCCATGCCAAGAGTCCAAGCTGTGAACGCTTGTCTGAGAGTTACCGTAAATCCTTCTGCTCACACCAGTAAGAAGCTCAGAAAGCCACAACCCTGCTATTTGCCACCCCTGTGGTCCTTACAGGTAGCCACTGAGACTCCCCAAATTATGATCTACATGTATAGGGGAGCAATGCAAGAACAGAGCTCAATGGATAAAGGGCCTACCTGTTGCCCCTTATTTTCCTCAGTGGATAAGGACTGGTGCTGTCAGGTTTCCTGATTAATCTGGCACTTTATTGGATGTGATCTTGATGATTAATGGCATATTATTCTGGTTCTCTGATAAAACATTTAGATTTTAGTTATTTCCTGATTGAATCTGGTATTTCAGGGAGTTGTTCTTTAACACACTGCGCTGTTACATTTAATAATTACATAATCCCATATGCTTCTCTCATCACTTATCTCTGTTTAGGCATGTTGTAATGCCTCAAACTGCAAAACTTTTATTTCCCCCAAGTATCAGAATTTGATGAGATGAAATTGTAGTTTTTTATTTTACATCTGTTCACTGGTGGTCAGTTGATATTATTTTAAGCCTCAGCTGGATTAGGGTTTATTAATGTTAATGTTAGAGACAGGCCATCCTGAGAGAGTTCACTCAACAATTAATTAGCATAATGTCAATAAACGTAATGATGTTCTTAATTTAGACTTTTTTTTTCCAGATGGAAAACAGTCAGTCAGTAGGGTCTGGGAGGTGAAGTCCAACACTGCTCCCACCAGGAGTTCCCAGCAAGCTTCTATGATCACACATCAAGGTATGTCGCTGGCCCCCAAACCCTACCCAGGCCTCTGTGACGAGGTGGGGCCAGGATTGAGTGGGCCAGAGTAGGCAACACACCATAGCTGTGTGCTACTGCACAGTGAGTCCTTTCGCTCATTGCCATGCTGTAGCTGACCGCAGGATTGCAGTGTTTACTTAAGAGCCGGTGCATAAGAGAAAGGCGGACCACCGGCAGTCACCACCCGCCGGGCGCTGGGCAGGACATGGGGCTCATCTATGTTGAAAATGGCTCTGGAACCTGCCACCTCCCACCGGGCTGGACTATATTTAGTAACAAACTGAAAAACCTCTTCATTCTTAAAAAGCTGTTTAGGTTTCCATTGAGAGGGTTCAGAGAACGGGTGGTGATGCTGCACTCATGTGGTCTGAGATGTGCCTCTCTTTACCCTAGGCTCACCTGTGCATATTTGTTACACCTATCTAAGATGTATGTTGTCTTTGTCTGGCGAACCACCGAGTGAAATGTGGTGAAATGTGGTCAAATAAAAAGATAGGTCCTGTTAAATAAATCATGTTAATTTTTGGCAAGTGGTATAAAAAGAAGAACATCCGTAAACACATGTTCAAGGCCATGGAAAACAAGATTTCAGTCCATGTTTCAGGTTTTTTTTTGGATTTGTTGCACATCAAAATAATTTCTTTAAGCATCTGAATATGTTTCAGTTCTCATGAAGATTGTGAATTGCTGAGTGCGTCGTTTTCTGTTTACATGCTGTTCTACATCTCAACGTTTCATTGAACTTGGGAGGAAGGCAAATTCAAGACAGGACATGCGTATTACATGTTTTCATTTGCCCTTATATATGCCTCAACAGTGAAACAATCCCCCTTTTCATGCCCATGGTTTCATTCAGTGGGTGGTGAGAGCACGACTGTGATTGGGGATGAGGGAACTTGGGTGATTTTTTCCAAGGTGAGCACCTCATGGGAGATGACTGTTCGCTGCCATTAGTTTAAGTGCAGGAGTGTCAGTTAACCCGACACTGGCACCAGGAATACTTAATGCCAGATGGAGGGAGCTGTCCTTGATGTCTTAACAAGCAGGCGCAGAGAAACAAGCCTTTATTCAGTGTGAGAGAACGTAGAAAAAATTGATATCTTAGCAAGGTTACCACAAAGTGTATGTTAAATCCCACATAGGAAAGGGAGGGATAAAGGAGATTGAATGGGTTGGGGAGGGGCAAAAGTCCAAACAGTTTAGATGTTGCTGACTGTAATTTTTAGTGCGTTCAAAATACGCAGGAATATAAAACAAAGCGGTGGTTGTCATGCTAAAGGGTCCAGCTGCTTAAGAGGTGTCAAATTTTTGTACCTCAGCTGGATACATCAGTATTAGAAGCCAGGGGGGTGAGAAAAGTGCCAAACCCAGCAGACTTTGGCACATTTGTCCTTTACCGCTGGCACAGATGAGCCACGCTGTCAGACTGCAGACTATCGATAGGCTCCCGGTGTTTTACTTCCCAAAACTATGAGCTGCTACAAAAGCCGACCTGTCAAGACTGGCTCCTGAAACCACAGTAAACATGACATCAAGTGTTTTTTTTTCACCAGGTAAATCTCCTAGTCCTCTGACCAAATGAATGAAGAACAGTCCATTCAGGAAGCAATACAATGGGGGGTCTAATGGTTTCCATTTTTCAAATTTTAATAAATAACATCATATCAGCTGAAGTATCATGTTTTTGGGAGATACACCAGCTGAGAGCTGTTACTTTAAAAAAAACTTGAAACCAGAAAGTCCTATAATTGACTATTAAGAAAATTACAAACAAAGTCATGCCAGTCTTCTGAAAGTACTCAATTTAAAGGTCTCTAAAGGGGTCTTCTCTTCTTGTCAGATTTTAATACTTAATTGGAAATTAAGTTCGATTCCTGCCAATGAATGGAAAAAAATGCTGAATGCTCTGAGACGTTGGCCTCTTTCCTGATCTAAGGCTTGTAGCTAATTATGAGTGCTGCTGAGTCTATTATTTTCTCCACATTCATTAGGTTAATGCTGACACTCCCTAGTGGGGAGTGAGCTCAGACCCCAAGCATCCGGGAAAGAGAGGAAACAGTTTAGGGGCATGGCAGCGTCACCGTCGGCACATCACAGGAGGCTTTTGAAAACACTTTGGCTTTTCCTATACTGGGCCGGTACCAGTGTTCAGCCATGTGGACTGAAAAACTAAGTAGAGGCAGGTTTGTTGAGATCTTTGGGCCAAGTTAAGCACGGAAATATTTCTTTCCTGTTAACTCAACAGTCTGGCAGTCACCTGTGAGAGTTTGCCCTCTCACTTTAGAGGTGCATGCCACCAGTGATTCAGTTTAGCCGTGACGATCATGAAGTAGAAGGCCTACCTGGTGATGAACCATAAGGGCTAGCTGGGTCATACCTACTATGTTCCGCATCTTACACAAGGGTCCGCGTTTGCACATGTGCGTACTCAGCCTCGGATTCCATCTCACTAGCGGTGATTTCTCGCCAGGAAATCGCCCTCGCTTGTATTTCCATGTATTCTTTTAGCAGTGAGCTGTACAATGTCGGTGCTGGCAGACTTCCTCATATGATCTCAAGCAACTTTCCATGGTTACTGTCTACTTCATTGTCTTTTTGTTAACAAAACAAGAGCGTGCCATCGACTGTACTGGAAAGTGTTGTGCTACAGGCAACATGCGCAATCCACACATACGATCCACGACGAATCAAACTGGTCCCTGTGCACGGATTAGTTTGTGTTGGGTTCACGACACAGAAATTGGCAGATGACAAAATTTACCTTTGCACATTTGAACATAGAAAATACAAGTCTGAATTATTCACACTGTCATTTAACTACGAAAATGTTATGGTTAAGGTTAAGGTTTGCTTATCTTTTACAGTTTGTCTTGGCAGAAAGATGACCTGTCGGTTAGTGTGTACTCTCGG